>NW_024470388.1:115916-144230 GCF_900496995.4 Aquila chrysaetos chrysaetos | reverse complement strand
CCTGGAAGTGCACTCAGCACAGCTTAACTCATTTGCACTACGTGTCTGGTTGTCTCAGTGCCTGTTAGTTGGGCGACGTCCTGAGGCTGTACGGGTTGAGTTCTATTTTCATACTCTCCTTTGTACTGTATTTTTTCAAGTAAGAAACTAATTGGGTGGGATATCAGGTGTTTGGGGTTTTTTCCTGTTTCACAGCTAGGACCTGGTTGATTGTCCTTTAATACCCTAGTGTTTTCTGTTGAATAAAAAGGTGACTATGTCAAATAACAGGAATTACTCCATTCACGTTGGAAACATCATCTCCCCACAGTTGTTTGTTGAAAAGCTGTGTACATGCTTAGAAATTTTGGTTGGAGGGTTGCTGCTGTTGGGCGGGTAGCAAGTGCCATGAAAAGAGGATGCCTGGATTCCAAGCACGTCTGACTTGGTTGTGCTGGTGGCTCTTGTGTGTGTCTCTGCCCTAGGTCCGATGGTGAATTGGGGCTTCTTAGCAGAGCTGGGGAGAGTGGGCGAGGGAGTGGTTTAAAACTGTACGTTGGACTGAAGTACTTCTTGCCTTGCTGCCTGAAGTGGTGTCATGGTCATTCCTGCAGATGGGGAACAGTTTTGAAGAATGGAGAAGTAAAATTAATCCGTGAAACTGCCCGGATTTCTTCTGGTCCCCCCCCTCCAAGAGCTGCCAGAAGTGGTTGCCCTTAAATGAGGGCATCTAATTTAGCTGGCAGCTTTGTTATGAAAAGTGCTGTATTTTCTTGTGGCTGTTTCTGTAGAGAATAGTAAAATACTTGTTAGGGTTAGGCTCTCTCTTGCTTCTGATTTTGCACGAGGAGGGGCTTTTTGAGCACCAAAGCATCCCCGTTTTTTATGGCTTTGTTTTGTTTGCCTTTGTTCAATGTTCATTCCGTTGGTTCCGTGCTGTACTGTAAGTTACGTTCTCGGCCTCGACCGTAAGGTATAACTTTCAGGCCTGGTCAGCTAGGGAAAAAAAGTGTCATTTGCAGTTTATAGGAACAGTTTTCCTTCAATGTATTGTTCCTTTCCAAGATTTACAGGTGACGTTTTGCTTTTTTCGTATCAGAATTTAGGGATTTTTAACGCAAAGCTCTCCACTGAAATGTAAAAAGAGCGACCGATGTGTCCTGGGTAGAAGTGCAATTACGTAGACTGGCTAGTTTTACTCTTGTAGTTTACAGTTCTACATAACACACAGGTGTGTGTTTTTTACTTGGGCTGTTCTGTGGTGAGAAAACCCCACAGACAAAGGCAAAAACCCACCCCTGGAACTTCCTCTGAAATGAGAGGTGGGTGAGACATACCATATTTTCTGCTTCTACCGCTATCCTGCTTTCTCTTAAACTTGTTTTTATCACTATCATAAATTCCTTGCTTACTCTAGAGCCAAGACAATGTAAGATTTTTTTTTTTTTTTTTTTTTCCCAGGCCTGTCATCTCCTGTCAGGCAGAGATAGCCATGTAGATGTGCTCAGTCACAGAGGCAGAAGGACTGACAGGTGGGTGCGTGGTTAGTGATGGTTCTCCCTTTTCAACAGTACTGTCAGTCACATCAGTGAGTAATGTGTTGGAGGGGATTCAGATCGGTGGTAATTACAAAATAATGATGTGATTATTACTGCAGTAGTCTGAGGGTATGAGAGGGACAAAGATTTGGGGAGGAGAGGGTAATTTTAATCAGCTGTAAGTTTTTTTTACAAGGCAGCTTTTGTGGGTCAGTGATGATGATGATGGAGGTGGTGGCTGAGATTCTGTAATGGATATTGTTTTGTTCTGGAATTGAATCCCAAATCACCCTCTGAGAGTCTTAGTCAGACTACTGAATCTGGGAGCATACAGTTTGTTTTCTTAAAATAGCAGGGAGATCCTGTTTGGAAGTTTGGCCAGTTGGGGGCTGGGGCCCTTGGAGGAGGGGGCTGTTTGTGCCCCTGTGCCCTTGGGCTGGCGCTCACAGCTGGGAACGGGCTTTCCAAAATCCTGTTGGAAGGATCCAGGCATGGACCTGTGGCCGAGCTGGGGGAGAGGGAGCAGCCCTGGACCAGCCGGCCTCAGGACCTGCAGCAAACTTGCCTTCAAATCAGCTCTCCCAGCAGGACACTGCCCAGGAGTCACTTTGATTGTTGGTGTTCTCCTTCAGGAAGCATGGTACGCACCAAGCACACCCAGAGCTGCGCCCGTGCCAGGAGAAGACTTGCAGTGCAGCCGGGGCTGATGGCGACAGTTCCCACCAGCTGCCCCACCAGCTCAGGAAGATGCAGGTAAGATGCCACAGAGGGGAGAGGAAGTGGCTGTCCCTTCTCTTGCAGGAACAGGATTTAACAGCAGAAGGGAGGCAGGCCGAAAGGGCTTTGGAGGTGCAAAAGTGCCTCAGGCAGCTGGAGCAGTCATGTGTCAGCAGAGGAAGAAGAGAAGGAGATGCAGGTGACCCGCCTGGGACGATGTTTCCGAGGTAACATCCGCCCCACAAACACAGAGAAAGACAGAGGCATTGGGAGGTCATGGAATGGGTGGGAAAGGTGCCTGGGCGAGGGGAGAGCACGGGGAGATGGGAGGCAGTGCTGGAGATGGAGGGGAAAAATCCAGGGTGTTGGAAGTGAGGATGCTTCTGCTGTGCAGAGGCCTTCTGTAAAAGCTCCGAGTTCGTCTCCTGGCTTTGGTTTTCCCGGGCTGTGCTTTGCTGAGCCTCAAATGGGGCTCCTGTTGTCGCCCAGATTTGTGCTCTGAAACGATTCAAGTGCTGAGGGCTGGGATTTTTCAAGAGCATCATATTTCTCTTTGGGCTTCCTGGGGAGGGATTGCAGTCATGCCGGACCTGTTGGGGAGCTCAGTCTTCTATTGGGATGCTCCCTGTGGGACAGGAGGACAACTGCTTTGAGCTGCCTGTATTTCTGGAAGGATTACCTACATTTGCCTTCCATCTGAAATACTGCTTAGTGCAACTTCTTGTTGTTTTTTTTTTTTTTTTTTTTAAGAAAAGGGGGGAGGTGTGTGTGAACAGCTGAGTGCTAGTATACAATGAATTACCTTCCCTGCTGAGAGTAAATGGGTTTAGGATTAAAAATACCCGTTTTGTGTTACAAAAATTGGTTCCCTTGAAGATGCGAGTGCTTCCTGATGGACTCGTGGGTGACAAAATCTCTTCCCAGCTTGCTTAAACATTAAACAGCCTTCAAAGTGGCGTTCAGATGATCTTGTGTGATTTCTTGCAATTAATCGTGGTTGTCTAAAGCGTACCACTAAAGCGTACTAAAGTGTTTTGGTTGTTAAAAAGTAGGATGAGAAGTTCATAGAGCCATCTTCTGTGTCAGGTTTCAATGAGTTCAAGCTATTGTTGTGTCCCGTTGAGAGTTTCTGATGTTATTTTTCCCTCGTTCGGAGGGAGATTGTCGTGGTTTAACCCCAGCCAGCAACTTAAGCACCACGCAGCCGCTCACTCACTCCCCCCCCGCCCCGCAATGGGATGGGGGAGAGAATCGGGAAAAGAAGTCAAACTCATGGGTTGAGATAGGAATGGTTTAATAGAACAGAAAAGAAGAACCTAATAATGATAACACTAATAAAATGACAACAGTAATAATAAAAGGATTGGAATGTACAAATGATGCGCAGTGCAATTGCTCACCACCTGCCGATCGACACCCAGCTAGTTCCCGAACGGCGATCCCCCGTTCCTATACTAGATGGGCTGTCACATGGTATGGAATACCCCGTTGGCCAGTTTGGGTCAGCTGCCCTGGCTGTGTCCCCTCCCAACTTCTTGTGCCCCTCCAGCTTTCTCAGTGGCTGGGGATGAGAAGCTGAAAAATCCTTGACTTTAGTCTAAACACTACTTAGCAACAACTGAAGCCATCAGTGTTATCAACATTCTTTGCATACTGACCTCAAAACATAGCACTGTACCTGCTACTAGGAAGACAATTAACTCTATCCCAGCTGAAACCAGGACACTAGTTCATGCTTCTTTGGCAGTCTTCGGGTGCCTTCTGGAGCAGGATGTTTCCTTTTTATCAGTCTTTCCTTGCTGCTTCAAGGGTGCGGTCCTCATCAAAGCATGCATAGTTTATACAAAGTAATCAGGCTTGCATAGTGAAGCTGTGGAGTAGTGGTCCTCCTTAAAGGACAGCGTCTCGTGTTTAACCCTAAACTGAGCAGTATCACCATGGCTAGGCCGTAACACACACGTATGACTACATATGGACTAAGCCGCAGATGGGAGCAGAAATTGTTGTTGCTAAGCCTGGGTGACAGAGGGCTGCTCCCGCTCTGTCCTCCCTGGTGTGAGCCGAGCGCGTGAGTGCCCTGCCTGCTCCTGCCTTGGTGCTTTGGGAACTGGGCTGAAAAGGAAAGACAGACTCGTGTAGTTACGGGGCCTCCTGAGGTGTCCCGGGTTTGCTTTGCTAACCGCTCGTGTAAGGTTTCCTCGGCTGTTCACTAGATACGTGCATAGAGAGGCAAATCAGGCCATGAACTGGCTTTCCAATTGAAGGTTTCCTCTTACAATAAAACCTGCTTCCATTTTCTCATGGGTAACAGCCTGAAAGATAGAAGCTGAAGCAGCATGTGCCTCTTGTGCAAATAGGTAACAACAGATGGTTGTATTTGGTTGATCCTTAGTTGCTTCCTGCGTAGGAAAACTGTACATTGATTTAATCTTTGTGTATAGGCAGGGCCTTGCTAATGTTACTGGGTAGGCGGCAAGTATGTGGATGTCCGGTTTTCTGCAAGTTTGTGACTGATCTTTGTTGCCTCTTTGGATGAGGAAAGTCTTGCTGTGTACTCCCAAGGAATGAGAGAAATGCAAAGAACTGACGAAGAAAGAGCTGCCGATCCAGATGGGAGTGTTAGGCTTTAAATTTTCTGGAGTGTGTTCTAGCCAAAAGCCTTGTCTGAAACAATTGAAATGAGCTGGAGCACTGGGTATTAGTCATCCCTGCGCAATTCTGTATCGCTACAGACTTTACCAGCCGTGGGGATGGACTGGGGACGTGTCCTGTAGTGAGGTCAAAGAGGGTATTCAGGAAAAAAGGGGTACTTTTCCAAAAGGCTTACAAGACAGAAGGCACCAGCTGCTGTAGACAGGGGGGAATACACAGGAATGGGCAGTCTCACTCAGAATGAGGAACAGTGATCTGGGTACAGCTGTAGCGTGACAGTTTTCATGGCCTTGAGCAGCACAGCAGGGATTTTGAGGCAGCATGGCCCGGGCAGGGGTGTGTGAACAGCTCCTCCGGAGCGTGGAGATGGGCAGGGGAGAGGACAGTGCTGTTCGTGTTGGTGCGCAGCAGGGGACAGTCGGTGGAGGCTGCTCTCGGGACATGTAATTAAGAGCTGTCGTCTTGGTACTCGGCGGGAAATAACACATTCCCGAAATAAGGAGACGTGACTTGTGGTGCGCATGCATTCACGATATCCAAGTAGTCAGGGAACGATAAGAGCAGTACCCAATTAGCAGTCAACAGAAAAGGCTTTACTTAAACCAAACTGGATATAAAATGTGAATGCTGAAAAGTGCAGAAAATCCTGGACAGCCTTCAGCTTGTCCCAAGGCTCTCTTTCTCTGCAAGCCCAATAAAACACTGTCTAATTAGACTAGTGCACGCTAGGGCAGCAGGAGAGGATTAGTTTGGCCCATCGCTTCTTCACAGGAACGTGTGGGGGGCGGGGGGGGTTTGTTTGTTTTTCATCCACAGGGACTGGAGGGGCTGGAGAATGCAAATAGTGGTGTCCTTGATTTTGTGTGGATTGAGGAGTTGTACATTGTGGTCACTCTTCCAAATCCAGGTCACAGACGTACCAACAAGAGGCTGAATTCTGACATGCAGCGTTGTCTTGAAAGGCACCTTGCGAACGCCAGCCGATGCAAACGGTGCAGAAACAGGAGGACTCCTCCGAGAAAACTGCAGCTGGGGCATTTGCTCAGCATTTCATGGTTGATCTTGTTGATTCCATCTGGAGCAATCTTTGTGAGAGTGGCTATTCCTCTGACCCACTTTAGAGAGGTTTGTAAGGGTTTTTTTTCCTCTGTTTGTAAGTGAACATGGCAATGTAACGGGCCCAATAACCGTGAAACACAACTGAACGTCTTGTTTCTTGATGTTACGGACTAAAAGCACACTGAATTTATTCCTTTGCGTTTGTGGCTGGGCAGAGTGTTTCTGTTTTCAAACAGTGCCCGTTTGAAAGCTAACGCTTGTGGTCATCTGTAGTGGGTTTGGGGTTTGGTTATGGTTGTTGGTTTTTTTTTCCTGAGAAGAGCTGCTTTCATATTCCTGTGAGTTAAGTGGCTGGTTAGCACAAATAGACCACGTAGGAGGAATCTGTATTGTAATAAATGTACTTGGGCTGGCCAGACAGAGAGGTCACAGTCCTGAGAGTCTTTCTGCATCCTTCTCGAGGATTGCGAGAGCAAGGCAGAAATGAGTAGAGATGAGAAACTCAGGGTTACTGTTGCTTAACTCCAAAAAGCAATTTCTGATGTTGAGAGGGCTCTGGCCCAGCTCCAAAAGGTGAGGAAAGTCAGAAAATAGTCAAGAGTTAGAACTAGAAGCTAACTTCTCCTGAGAGATGCCATTTGGTTCTTGCCAAGGGAATCTCTGTTATAGCAAGGACGGACATGCCTAATGATTGTAAGAAAAGGAAGATGACTCCCAAGTTCCTGCCCTTCCTCCTTAGTACAGGAACACATTTCCTCGCTTTCTTCCGGTCAAATTACTGAAGCTATCGAGAGAGACTTCCTTCTGTGGCTGATGGCAGGAGGAGATGGTGGAGAAGATGGAGATGATGGTTCTGGGGGGCACAGAGCTTGGATGCAAGTTACAAAATCTTGGAATATAAAAAGTTTGGCATAACGGTATGTGCAACGCTAACTGCAACAGTTACCTGCCTCTGCAGTGGTACCTGCCTCTGCAGTGGTACCTGCCTCTGCAGTGGCATTTGCCTCTGCCATGGTATCTTAATCTGTAACGGTATCTGCACCTGAGCTGGTAGTTGCAATGGTATCCGCACTTGCAGCGGCATCTGCGTCGGTCTGCAGGTTGCAAGTTACAAAATCCTGGAAGATAAGCTGTTCTGCCTAATATTCTTGGCTTCTTTTTATTAATTATTTTTCTTTTTTTATTCTGCCTTGCCAGGACAAAAAAAGCGTGGACAGGGTCTTTGTGGCTTCAGACAGGAGGTGTCATTTTGACTAGTCTTCAACTGAGAGCATGAAGCTATAAATGTTCAATAGTGTAAAAAATTTCTAGTATGCAGCAAATAACTATACCCTTTTCTATTTCACCATTGGAACATCTGAAGATGTAGCGTAGGCTGTGTCTTGATGTTGCAACTCGTCTTTTTCCCCACTATCTAGTACAGCGAGAAGTCCCCAACCTCAAGGTTAATGAACGAAACATGTTTCAAAAAACCCATTAGTAGGTTCAAAAAACCATTAGGAGGTTCAAGTTCTGAAGGTTTTAACCAACTCTCCTGTGGAGAAGAATGTGGATTAAATGCCTAACTATCCGTTTGTTGCAGACCACTCTAAGTCACCAGAGTTGGCTCTATAATTTTGGATGAGACAAAGGGCTGTGGACAAACTAAACGCATTCAGTATCTAATACTGTAACCACCTGCACAATTAGCCACTCTTCTCACACTCATCCTTCCCCTTGCAAAGAAGGCTTAGCTAGATACATACAAAGGGGAAAAGGCTTCCTGGCTTTTTTCTCCCTTTATACCAGAAGAGCCCTTTCCTGTTCAGGGTATACTTAAGCATAAAATAAAACTGGTAACAAAGTAATTTTGTTCCCTCCTCTTTCTGCTTTCAGAAAATCAGATGTGATGTTTAGAATTAACAAACATGGGAGTAACACTTACATTTGTCACAATAACTGTTGCCACAGCAGGGAATGACAGCTGCATCAGTCACTATATCCTTACAGATGAGACACAACAACTCGTCTGGAACGGGAGCATCTGAGGTGGAGGAAGAGGAGGAGGAGGAGGAGGAAGACAAGGGCTCCTCTGGTAAAAAGGGAGGCTTCTCCATCCTTCCTCTAGCATAAGCTTCCCTGGAGGAGGGGTGGGGAAGGAAAAAGAAACAAGTTAAAGATGGGTGGAGGAAAACTTTTGCAAGCTTTGGATTTTATCAAAGCAAGAGAAGAGATGGAATTCTTCTCACTCCACATTAGCCTCCTAAAACATAGGCGCTTAGTTTAAACTACTTTTCTATAGCCACAACACTAGAAGAGGGAGGGAGGAACAATCTTCCTTCTGCAGAACTCTCCCATTCATTGGATCAACTAAGAAATAAGCTCAGACGAGAAAAATAATCTTCTCACAGCTAGAAAGCAGGTGAAATGAATCCCACCTCTCCTTTGCCAGAGGAGAAATGTAAATTGCAGGCTCAAGATAACGTTAGTCTCCGAGCAATTACATTTTATAAAAGCAAGAAGCCTATGTTACAGCTTCTACAAAAGGAGATCCATGACGGAAAACCAGAAGTGCTACCAAGGGCATTTTAAAACAGCCACTCCTGTCAGCACACGGCAGTATTTTCTCAGTGTATAGCAACAGGAAAACTTCAGTCTGTTTCACACGTGGGGTTTCAGCAAAGTCAGAGGGGGAGGAAATCTCAGTCCAATAGCCATCTGTTAAACTTGGCAAGAAGCCTTTGAAACATAAAACAGAAGCAAAATGAGCTTTCAAAGAGAACAACTCCACTGTAAACGCTACTGAAATGTTTTGCAGAAACACAGATTCTTGGCATACCACAACTTGAACCAAATTCCAGGGACACAAACAGTAGGACCACCCTCTTTTAATATTAGAAACGATCACAGATTTTAAGGTTAAGATACAATGACAGTGCTTCCTCCTCTGTAACGACAGATGCTGGCCAACTCGGTTGCATTGCCACTCAGATATTTAAGCGTGGTTTCTCTCGTTCGCTTTTTGGCCAGCATAGCACCCTTTGTATCGGGTACCTCGGGCACGAAACTCCTTGGAATTCCTGTGCTCTTTTTCATTCTGGCAACAGACTCAACATCTGTGTCCTCTTCAGAAAAGAAATGCAGACGTACCTCAAGACTCACACTTAAAATGACTTTCCAGTGATTATTTTAAGCAGCAAAAGCTTTTAATCCTCTCCTTTTACCTAGCGTAAGGGATGCTCAACTGAAATACTTATTTTCCTAAACAAATATAGCCAGGATGTTCCACAGGCTTGAGCAGGGTTTTTCAACTCAGGCGACATTCTTTGGCTTAACTTCAGGTTCCTTAAGGCTGACAGATCCCTTAGCTCACCAGCCACTCAGAGAAGAGACACAAACCCGCTGCTCCTCCTCCACAGCGCAGTTCAGAGAGACTCATTCGGTGCTCTGAATCACTCACTGGAGATACCTA
This sequence comes from Aquila chrysaetos chrysaetos, assembly GCF_900496995.4. Taxonomy (NCBI): domain Eukaryota; kingdom Metazoa; phylum Chordata; class Aves; order Accipitriformes; family Accipitridae; genus Aquila; species Aquila chrysaetos. The sequence goes on along the minus strand of NW_024470388.1, from coordinate 134,834 downwards.
CATTCCCTGTCTATACACGTGAAGGTTGAACTCGGACCTCACGCATATACCTTCAGTGACTAAGGTTAAATGGCATCAATACTCAACCAGGGACTTAGTGTAATTAAAACACGCAAATATTCAATAGATGGGGCAAAGAGAAATGTCTTGGTTTTGTACAAAATAATAAAAACTGTGAACTGTCGTTAAAGAGAGTGGAAAACAGAAACATTTCCACTAACACTGAAAGAGATAAAAATATGCATGAAAGTTCACCAAGAAACACCTATGGATATATTGAATGTCTACGACCTAGAAAAAAAGAAAATTTCACATTTATAATTCCAGCTTCCCCTGGAATTTCGAAGGGCTTTGCAACATTGCCATATAACCTCTGCATTTCACCCCAACAGAAACTATTCTTAATACGAGTATTCATGTATTTGTTACGTAACTGCCAAGGTAAAACAATTAACAACTAAGGAACACCACAAGTCCCCCATAATCGTACCCCATTTGTCGGGCGGTTCTTTATGTAGTGGCCACGTTTTCCACAACGAAAGCAAGTAGATGATGGCGGAGGTGGACCCAAGGGTTTCTTCAGGTAACTAAAAGGTTTGAGGGAAAAAACCAAACAGGTAGGCATGTGTCTCTCTTGTTAAAACAAACACCTCTGCAATTTTTCCACAATCTGCAAAGGTCAGATTGGACACGATCAACACTTACTTGACTGGATCGTATTCACAGCAGGACCGTATCTTCAAAGCTTTTATTTCACCTTCTTCGGAAGCACTGGCTTCAGCCACACTGGCAGTCTGTTTAACAGGCAGTTATTTGACACGCACATTAGAAACACATTTAAGCCCACACAGCCAAAGACAACACCGCTCACCCGATCCTGCAAAGAGCAGCACAACGCTAGCTGAGGTTGCATGAAAACAGCGGCTTACGTAAAATATAGCTGTCCTGAAGATGTTCTGGGGAGTCCTTACACCATTACAGGGTGTATATGTGCCTGTTAACCGACTTGAAAAGAGCATTCTAGGGCACTCAAAACCTTAGGCTCTCTTTGGGCCTTCCATAAAGACTTGTGTAACCAATCCAGTTTTCTTCCAAGCAGGCTCAGGCCACGTCCACCAAAAATTACCCTACCCAGTACTTTTAAGCTGGTTTGTAAGCTCCAGACTAGCTGAACGAGAAGACATCCACTGCACATTTAATTGAGAAAGATGTACGCCAGGATCATTATTTACATTTTGCAGCATTAAAAGGACACACAACTTAAAGAGTCAGGGAAGTTGCTTTTGCTTGCGGAAATTCAGCTTCTGACACAGAAGCATCAGTCACCCTTCAGGCGCACAGTCTCTCTTAAATCCTTCACAGAGCTGATGGGGATAGGCACAGCTTGCATCCCGGAATACCTGGGACTGGGAAAAGGCCTTGTCAGAGCATGTCTTCACAGCCTTAAAAAGGATGAGACATCCAGCAACCATCCTTACCATGTGTATTCCAAGAGAAAAAGAAATACTGGCAACACTCTTTATCATGGGGACGAGGAATACAGCTGGAAAACTACTGTAAAGAAAACCATGGAACAGCAACACACGATTCTGGCTGCAATGCGTGTTACTTCACGAAAAATGACGTGAAATAAAAACTGATGGTTGGTGGGAGTTGGGCATTGTAACATGCAGCTGGGGTAGGTGCAGAATACTTTAACCAGGGAATCCAAAAGCTGTTTGAAACGTTGGCATAAGTAATACAGATCGTAATTCAAGAGCAGAGCACAAAAAAAACATCTCCTAAGGGAAGACGCATAACGGCCCCTTTCATACGCACGGTATCTCTTTCTGTGGAGGTGAAGCAGGCTGAAAACCACAGAAGACGGCCAGGAAGAGCAGAAAATTTGCTGCAGTAAATACACAAATTGCAAAGCATGCTCTAGCTTGACCTCACACATATTTTAAAACAAATACTTAAGTGTGTCCAGCGTGTACAGCGTCCGTTTCTCTTTATTGGCTCATATTCCACACTGGATTAGCAGAGGAGAGAAAAAAAACCTGCTTGAATACACAAAAATAAATTTTTTGCACTAAAGATCACAGCTACTGCCATCTTCCATACCTGCCTCAACTCCGACCTCTAAACCCCAGTGCCCTTCTTACACCAGGAACTCAGCCATCTTTTCCAGATGCAGGAGCACGTCCCCACAATCCCCAGGAGACCTGCATCTCTATCCAAAGGCACTTGGAGCTCAAAGATGAATTGGCTGGCACAGGTCTCACCCTGTCCAGCAGCCCAGCAACTTGGAGATTTGCGTTCACAAATACAAAACACGTTAAAGCCAAAACACTCCCTTCTAGCTGCTACTTTGCTTATTCTTCTTTGAAAGAAATACTTGGCAATTTGAACATCTTTTCCACATCAATTCAACCAGATTTGTTTACATTCAAACTTTAAATCGAAAATATATAAAAATCCAAACTACAAAAATTGCACCGTGCTCATAATTTTTACCTAACTTTTTAAGCATCTTTTGCTCAACATACTTGTATTTTGATTATAATCCAGTATTATTTCTCGGGAGTTATAGAGCACTTTTTTCACTTGAGTGCAATTTAGTTAGCTTATCTCCTAAAAGTACTTCATTCCTGATGACTAACAAAACTCACAGTGCAAAATGAGATGCAGCATCTCCCTGTGCAATGCTAGGCGCCTCGGGCAGTGGTCCTCAGAAACAGGACAAACAGAGAGTGCCTAAGCTTATCAGGGGTGAAGCAAAGAGGAAAAGGCATCTAATTAGACCTACTCGAAGATCCAAGCACCATCTTCCAACGCAAACTTTCTTCCGCAACCAAATGTCTAAGACTGACTTTCCTTTCTGTTAAAGTCAATCAATCAATCAATGAGAGACTGGACTTGGCTTCAATAAGGGCTAACAGCAGAGTTGCCAGAGACCTGATGAGGAACACAGGAGACTGGGGTGTGATTCGTCTGACTAAACGTGGATGTCTCTAATGTAGACGCCCATGGCCGAGCCAAACTTGGTCCCATTTTTAGGCAACACAGAGTTAAGTCAGTATAACCAGTGAGTTCAAGGGACCGTTTATCTTATCCTAAATAAATACTTATATATTTGGTCAGAAAGACCGCCCATTAGATTCACTGATTTTATTCACTATATCTCCTTTAAAATAAAACGGGACCTCATGCCAGTTGTGCAGGCAGAGACGATTACAACTGCATTACAGATACACAGTTGAGGTCAGACAAATTACAGTCCACCTCTGCTCCATCCAGGTTGGCTCAAGACCAGGAATTTACATCTCCCCCACCTCCAAAACAGCTCCCGTAACCCCCAGAAGGGAAATGACAGAGTCGCCTGGTAAAGCTCTTCCTATGAGCAATGACACCAGTCACGGGACCAGAGACAGAGAGCCAGTCCCCACCCACAGCCCACAGCTCCTGAAGGTCATCTAAGGTGATCTGCAGATTCCAACTTTACCTCTTCTCAAGCCCAAATGCCGAGGGATTTATGCCACACAGAGGAGCTCCAACGGGATCTACTGGCTGCGCTGGGTCCGTTGACCCAACTGGGAGGGACCATTCAAAAACTGCCACAGGGACCCGGACATTCCGAAGCATGCGGGGGGGGGGCTGGGCTATGCAAATGACGGAGCCCCCAACAGCTGCTTCCACCCCACTGCCACCCACCAGCCCTCACAGCACCGACTGCTACAACACACCAAACCTTCGCGGGGTGATGCCCCTCCACGCTCAACTCGAGGACGCAAGCTTTGAGGGTGGCATGGGCTTGAACCCGGACATGGCATCCTTGCTCCTGGAGGGTGAGATGGGCATGTTCACCTCCCTCTGAAAGAGGGAAAAATAACATCAGAAACTCTCAACGGGACACAACAATAGCTTGAACTCATTGAAACCCGACACAGAAGACGGCTCTATGAACTTATCCTACTTTCTAACAACCAAAACACTTTAGTACGCTTTAGTGGTACGCTTTAGACAACCACGATTAATTGCAAGAAATCACACAAGACCATCCGAACGCCACTTTGAAGGCTGTTTAATGTTTAAGCAAGCTGGGAAGAGATTTTGTCACCCACGAGTCCATCAGCACCAATTTTTGTAACACAAAACGGGTATTTTTAATCCTAAACCCATTTACTCTCAGCAGGGAAGGTAATTCACTGTATACTAGCACTCAGCTATTCACACACACCTCCCCCCGTTTTTTTTTAAAAAAAACCCAGCAAGTTGCACTAAGCAGTATTTCAGATGGAAGGCAAATGTAGGTAATCCTTCCAGAAATATAGGCAGCTCAAAGCAGTTGTCCTCCTGTCCCACAGGGAGCATCCCAATAGAAGACTGAGCTCCCCAACAGGTCTGGCATGACTGCAATCCCTCCCCAGGAAGCCCAAAGAGAAATATGATGCTCTTGAAAAATCCCAGCCCTCAGCACTTGAATCGTTTCAGAGCACAAATCTGGGCGACAACAGGAGCCCCATTTGAGGCTCAGCAAAGCACAGCCCGGGAAAACCAAAGCCAGGAGACGAACTCGGAGCTTTTACAGAAGGCCTCTGCACAGCAGAAGCATCCTCACTTCCAACACCCTGGATTTTTCCCCTCCATCTCCAGCACTGCCTCCCATCTCCCCGTGCTCTCCCCTCGCCCAGGCACCTTTCCCACCCATTCCATGACCTCCCAATGCCTCTGTCTTTCTCTGTGTTTGTGGGGCAGATGGTACCTCGGAAACATCGTCCCAGGCGGGTCACCTGCATCTCCTTCTCTTCTTCCTCTGCTGACACATGACTGCTCCAGCTGCCTGAGGCACTTTTGCACCTCCAAAGCCCTTTCGGCCTGCCTCCCTTCTGCTGTTAAATCCTGTTCCTGCAAGAGAAGGGACAGCCACTTGCTCTCCCCTCTGTGGCATCTTACCTGCATCTTCCTGAGCTGGTGGGGCAGCTGGTGGGAACTGTCGCCATCAGCCCCGGCTGCACTGCAAGTCTTCTCCTGGCACGGGCGCAGCTCTGGGTGTGCTTGGTGCGTACCATGCTTCCTGAAGGAGAACACCAACAATCAAAGTGACTCCTGGGCAGTGTTCTGCTGGGAGAGCCGATTTGAAGGCAAGTTTGCTGCAGGTCCTGAGGCCGGCTGGTCCAGGGCTGCTCCCTCTCCCCCAGCTCCGTCACAGGTCCCATGACTGGATCCTTCCAACAGGATTTTGGAAAGCCCGTTCCCAGCTGTGAGCGCCGGCCCAAGGGCACAGGGCACAAACAGGCCCCTCCTCCAAGGGCCCCAGCCCCCAACTGGCCAAACTTCCAAACAGGATCTCCCTGCTATTTTAAGAAAACAAACTGTATGCTCCCAGATTCAGTAGTCTGACTAAGACTCTCAGAGGGTGATTTGGGATTCAATTCCAGAACAAAACAATATCCATTACAGAATCTCAGCCACCACCTCCATCATCATCATCACTGACCCACAAAAGCTGCCTTGTAAAAAAACTTACAGCTGATTAAAATTACCCTCTCCTCCCCAAATCTTTGTCCCTCTCATACCCTCAGACTACTGCAGTAATAATCACATCATTATTCTGTAATTACCACCGATCTGAAACCCCTCCAACACATTATTCCCTGATGTGACTGACAGTACTGTTGAAAAGGGAGAACCATCACTAACCACGCACCCACCTGTCAGTCCTTCTGCCTCTGTGACTGAGCACATCTACATGGCTATCTCTGCCTGACAGGAGATGACAGGCCTGGGAAAAAAAAAAAAAAAAAAAAAAATCTTACATTGTCTTGGCTCTAGAGTAAGCAAGGAATTTACGATAGTGATAAAAAGAAGTTTAAGAGAAAGCAGGATAGCGGTAGAAGCAGAAAATATGGTATGTCTCACCCACCTCTAATTTCAGAGGAAGTTCCAGGGGTGGGTTTTTGTATTTGTCTGTGGGGTTTTCCCACCACGGCACAGCCCAAGTGAAAAAACACACACCTGTGTGTTATGTAGAACTGTAAACTACAAGAGTAAAACTAGCCAGTCTACGTAATTGCACTTCTACCCGGGACACATCGGTCACTCTTTTTACATTTCAGTGGAGAGCTTTGCGTTAAAAATCCCTAAATTCCGATAGGAAAATGGCAAAACATCACCTGTAAATCTTGGAAAGGAACAATACATTGAAGGAAAACTGTTCCTATAAACTGTAAATGACACATTGCTGCTGCCAATGGCTATAACGCTTTTGAGTATCTTTGCCGTCTTCATCTTCTTTGTCTTCACTTTCTTCTGATGACATTATAACTACCGTCCCTCAACATAACATTGAGCTGCTCAAGCACTCTTGCCAATTCTATGAAATCTAAACTGCCTTACTCTCCTAGTTTTGGCTGGGGTAGTTACATTTCTTCACGGTAGTTTGTACGGGGCTATGCTTTGGATTGGTGCTGAAAATAGTGTTGATAACAATTGTCAACAAGATTCATTACAAAAAATCCCCAAATCCAGAACATCCATTTTACCGCAAGCTGTTTAAAGTATGGTGTATAATACTTGAATATGCATTAATAACCATTTTTAATATTGAAATAAAATAATTCAAAATCCTCGTTTTGCTTTGAGACAGTTCAGGGAACCTACTCAGGACCCCACTGGAGTGAAGTGATCTTGTACACTGCACTTCGCAGAAAGAGGGCCTCAACTTTTTCTACCGCAATGCATTCTCAGCTCTTAATGACTTTTTCAGTGCAATATGAAGGGCAGAGAAGACACAGAAAAACACCCCCACATTGAAGGATAACCTGAGAACATGCAGGCACATCTTGCCTTCTGATGCACAATGGGAGGAAAGAGGTAAGAATTTAGTTGGACAAGAGAATGGCAGCTCTTAACAAAACACAAGCCAGATCCATGTAGTACTAATAGAAAGAGAGGCAGCCAACATTTCACTTCAGGAGAAAAAAAAAAAAAAAAAAAATCTCTTCACAGGCAAAAAAACCAAACTGCAAGAGATAAAAACTTAGGATTCATTCTGCCAAAGTTGCTGGCCAAATGCCCAAAGGAAGAGGACGGCCGACCAATCAGCTCTCAGGGAGATTACAGATCTCATTCCCTGTCTTAACACCATCTGCTAGTTTCAGTCAGAATCATCAGAACCTGCAGGAGCACAAACACAAAGAGACCCTTCTTATGTAGAGCCTTAACTTGGAGATCATTAGGGTCAAGTTACTACCTTTTTTACAATGCAGGTCAGCATTTTATCTACTATATTACATTCTAGTTTGCGTAAGAAGCACGTGCCACGGTACTTTTCCATTTCTCCCCACCCCAGAACAGGCATTTCACTTCAACACAGATGCGTAATAATTTCAGCATGTAGGCAAACATCAAAGGTATTCATCTATTTTATGTGTCATGGCTTTACCTGGGAAGAATACAGCTTCACCTAAGGGCAGGTTGCAAGAGAAGATACTGACTAGCTCTCACACTCCCAATTTCAAGGCATTCTGACCAAAACGTTTGGACTCAAACCTTCCATTCAGCACAGAAATCTATACAAAGGGTTGCGCGTAAGCCTGCTCAAAGTGAGTATGTGAGAACATGGCAAAACCATTCTCAAGCATGCATTTAGCTTAAATGCTAATAACCTCTTGGACTAGCAAGGAAAGTTCTACCTTGCTGCATGTTGCACCTGATTATTTTTTTGACTAAATCACTTAGAGAAAAAAACTCAGAAAAGCAGATGAAAAAGTGAACAGTTTGGGGGTTTTGGCTTCATTTTGGTTTTACAGTGGTTAAACGAGCAATTTTATTGCTTCCACTCTCCGGAAGCATTTTCTTTGCTTAATAACGGATGAGAGTTTAGCTAAGCAAATCCAAGAGGTACTCTTGTTTCTCCTCAACAAAGCAGACATCACCATCTATTTGCATTTGCCAAACACACATCCAGTAACACCAAGAGAGCAAGGGCTCCCATCTGCTCCGTTTCCCTCGCATGGCAAAGAGGAGGACAGCAACCAGCCCATGGGAGCAGACACCTTGCAAACAGCCACCGCACTAAGGAACACAGCCCGCTGCTCAGAAATCACTGGCCTATATAGAGGAACGGGGCTCGGAACTGATGAATGAGGGCTTGGACCGTAAAAATGAGGCTTTGGACCATAAAAAGGAGGCTTTCAATGCTAGAATCAAAGCTCCGGACTCTAAAAATGAGGCTTTGGGCCCTAAAAGAGGGGTTCAGAGCCTAAAAATGAGGGTTTGCAAACTGAGGATGCGGCTTGGACCCTCAAACCGACTGGCCGGATCCTAAAAATGAGGCTTTGGAGCTTGAAAAGGCGGCTTTGGGCTCCAAAAAGGAGACTTTGCCAACTGCAACGGAGCCTGTGACCTTCAAAGTGAGGCTCTGGAAGCCAAACCGAAGACTTTGGGAAGGGAAAGCGAGGCTTTGGACCCTTAAATGTAACTGTGGACCCTGAAAGAGTGGCTTTCTGCCTTAAAGCTGAGGGTTTAACCCCCCCCCCCCCTTCCGTCAAATGAAACCGTGGGCCCTAAAGAAAGGCTATGGGTCATAAAAGGCCAAGAGGTTTGGACCAGAACAGTGAGGACTTTGGCCCTCCACATGAGGCTTTGGGCACTAAAAATGATGGGGGAGATGCTACACGTGACCCTGTGGGCTCTGCAAAGGAGGGGAACCTATTGGTCCCGATAGGGCCCCAAGACATGAGGCTTTGGTCCCAAAGAGAGGGCTTGGGTCACTCCAGGGGAGGCCCTCAGCTGTAAAAGAGGGCTTTGGACCCTCAGAAGGAGACTTTGGACCCTCCAGTGGAGGGTTTGGGCCCTAAGAATGGGGCTTTGGAAATGAAACTGAGGCTTTGAGCCCTGCATCAGGTTTTGTGCCTTCAAGGGATGCTTCGGTACCAAACCCGAAGGCTTTGCGCCCTAAAAATGGGTCTTTGGAGGCTCCAAATGAGGGGTTGTACGTTAAACAAGTGACGCTTTATACCCTAAACGAGGAGCTTGGCCTCTAAAATGAGGCTTTGGGCCCTCCAGTTGAGTATTTGGACCCTCAGAATGAGGCCTTGGGCTCTCCTAGTTGCAGACTGGATCCTAAAACTGAGCCTGTGGTCCCTGAAAAGGAGGCTTTGGACAGACAAAAGGAGGCTTTGGGACAGAAAAAAGTGTACTTGGGCCTTATAAACTGTCCTAGTTTCAGCTGGGATAGAGTTAACTGTCTTCCTAGTAGCTGGTACAGTGCTATGTTTTGAGGTCAGTATGCAAAGAATGTTGATAACACTGAAGTTTTCAGTTGCTGCTAGTAGTGTTTAGACTAATGTCAAGGATTTTTCAGCTTCTCATGCCCAGCCTGTGAGAAAGCTGGAGGGGCACAAGAAGTTGGCACAGGACACAGCCAAGGCACCTGACCCAAACTGACCAACAGGGTATTCCATACCATATGACGTCCCATCCAGTATAGGAACTGGGAAGTGGGGGTGGGGAATCACCGCTCGGGGACTAGCTGGGTGCTGGTCGGCGGGTGGTGAGCAATTGCGCTGCGCATCATTTGTACATTCCAATCCTTTCATTATTGCTGTTGTCATTTTATTAGTGTTATCATTACCATTATCCGTTTCTTCTTTTCTGTTCTATTAAACTGTTCTTATCTCAACCTGTGGGTTTTGCTTCTTTTCCTGATTTTCTCCCCCATCCCACTGGGTGGGGAGGAGTGAGTGAGCGGCTGCGTGGTGCTTAGTTGCTGGCTGGGGTTAAACCACAACATAAACGAAGCTGTGACCTCTAGAAAGTGGCTTTCAGTCCTAAAAAGGAAGGTTTGAAACCTAAAAATGAGGCATGTTACCCCAAAAGAGCGATTAAAACCCTGAAAATGAGTCCCTGGACCCTGAAAATGAGCCCCCGGGCCCCAAAAGCGAGGGTTTGGACCCCAAAAGGCGAGGCTTTCAACCCTAGAATCCAAGTTTTGGATGCTAAAAACTGAGGCTTTGGGCCCTAAAAGAGGGGTTTGGAGCCTAAAAATGAGGGTTTGGACCCTCAAGATGCGGCTTGGACCCTAAAATGACTGGCTGGATCCTAAAAGTGATGCTGCGCTCTAAAAATGAGATAGCTGCTCCTGTGCCTGCAGCACCCCTGGCCCTGGCCCTGGCCCTGCTCCCTCCCTTGCCCTGGCTGCCCCCATCTCTCACCTGTTTCTCCTCAGGCTGCTCAGCCTCTGCCCCCTCTGGCAGAGGAATTGGGGCACAAATGACATCACGAGCACCCGCACAAGCCACGCATGCCAAAGTATTTGTCCACAAACAGGAATGAAGACTTTCCCTGAGAGTAATGTCCCGATGGTGCTCCACGCAATCTATAGTCCCCTTGGACACTGACAGGAGCAAGCTAGGAAAATCCGAGTGCCAAAACCCACGGAGTTTCTGCTTTCAGCTCTAGGAAAGAGTCCTGCCCATCCGTAACAGGGAAGCTAGCGTTATCTTTGCAGGACAGGAAACAAAACTTCTCCCATTGACAGTGAAGTGCAATGTGACGTCAGAGCACAAAGCTGGATAAAAATGCGGGCAGCCTATCCTGGCCCCTTGGGAGCCCCAGGGGTCCCCAGGGAGTGCAAAGCCTGGCAGCTGCGCTTCCTCACGCTCCTGGCCAGCTCCTCCCTGGAAAAGCAGGCGCCGTCATCCTCAAACATACCAGGGGCCCGGCTGGGAAGACCCCCACCAGGGACAGCCCCGGGATGTGCTGCCCAGAGCCCACCCAGCCCTGCTGTTCTCCCACGGCACCCACTCTCACCCCAGCTCACCCGTTCTCCCCTGTGGGTTTGTCCCCCACGGCAGCTGCAGGGTTGTGCTGCTTTCCATCCCCAGCATGTGGGGCAGGGATGCCCAAGTGGAGCCCAAGGGGCCACGGCCTGCGGGCTGAGACCAGTGGAGAGCCGCAAGGGAAACCACCGCCTACATTGCACGGATGGGAGCTGCAGCAGCCAGAAAACGCTCCAGCGCTGTTCCACTCTCAGAGCAAGCCCAGGCACCACCTCACGCGTGGGACTTACTGTCCTGAGAGCAGGGCTCGTGCAGAGGCAGCTGGCTAAGGAGCCCGGCGGCAGGGACAGGCTGGCCAGCAGCGCTGAGCCCGAGGCAAAGTCTGCCTTGGGTGCAGCCAAGGGCTGGCGCGGCCTTAGTGCTGGCTGGCCCTCGGCACCTCTGGAGAGCCCTGAGCCACGAGAACCGGCTCCGTCCCTTTGCATCGGTGTCCTTGCCACCGGGGCAATCGCTGCCAGAGACGCAGGGCCCCCCGGGCCGCTCCCCGGCCCCTGACAACGTCCCTCTCCATCTGCCCGCCCACCCCTGCCGTGGGCAGGAGCTCTCCGCGCCCGCGCTCCCCGGGACGAGGAGCTGCAGCGCCCGTTGCGCGGTGCTGAGGCGCCGGTCCCTGCCCACCGTCACCTGCGGCTGGAGGAGCCGCACCGTGCCCGCAGGCAGCGCTGCCCGCCCTGCACACCCATGCCGCTGCGCCCGACCGCCTCCGCTCGGCTCAGCTCGTTACGGCTCGGCAAAGCTCGGCTCTGCTCTGCTTTGGCTTCGGCTCTGTTCGGCTTCGGTGTGCTTGGCTCTGCTCTTCTCGGTTCGTCCCTGCTCGGTTTTGTTCGGCTCGGCGGAGCGCGGCACAGCACCGGAGCCCCCTGCAAGGCGAAGCGGTCAGGATGCTGACCAAGCAGGACCTCTCCTTAGGCAGGTCCCGGGAGATCCCTGCTAAGCTCAGCCGAACCCTCCTGCATCCATTGGGGACGGGTGAAAGGCAGCTGGGCTCTGAGGGTCTTACTGCAACTTGGCGATGATCAGTTCCTCCTGGAGGAGGAGAAGGTGCCTCTCACTCCTCTTGCGGCCTCAGGTCAGCCGCATGTCCGTGCCCAGCACTGGCTCGGTGTCGGTGAGAGCCCCCCTGCAGAGCAGAGACTGGCGGCCATGAGAAATGCCCCTGCTGCGCGGCCTGGCCATGGCCATGTGTCCCCGAGGCACAGGGAGAACCCACCTGGAGCCGCAGCAGCAGTTGGCCTGGTCCACCCAGCCCGGGAGAGGAGGAGCCTCGACGTGCAGCAAGGGTGCAGACCTGCTGGTGACAGCGAGGATGGGAAGTGGGGTGCTGGTGCCAAGGCAGAGCTGCTTAGCCAGCCCCTGCCTCCTGCCGTTGCTGCTCTGTGCCAGCACAGCTCCGTCCTGCTGTCTCTGTTGGCTGTGGCCTCCAACTGTCCCACATTGCGAGCACAATGGAAAGTGGAGCAGGCACTGGGGTGGGACTTCTCTCCAGTATGGCTGTGTCTGCCTTGCACTGGGGAGCCCAGAGCAGAGGGGAAGGACCATCTCCCTCTACCTGCTGGCAGCGCCCCTTGCCTTGGAGTTCACCGCTGGCTCCTGGCCTCCAACTAGGCTTGGTGCTGCTGGTCACCACCCTCTGGGCCCAGCTGCTCAGCCAGTTTTCCATCCAGTGCACTGCTCCTCAGGCCATGTGCTCTTTGCTTTCTTCTAATCCTCAGGCACATCTCCCTTTTGGAGTGGCCTTGCAAGCCCATCGGCCAGCTGCCTCAGCACTTGAGGGTGCACCCCATTGGGGCCTATCAGGGGCTTATGCATCTCCAGTTTGCTTAAGTGTTCTCTAATCTCCTCCTCTGCGACCTGATCATCTAACTGGATCGTCTGTACTAAGGGTACTTCTTTGCTCCAGCCTTTTCCCCAGGTCTGCAGGGCCTGGAATGTCCGAAGGCAGTTCTTGCTAGGACCATCATGCCCCAGGAGGATTGGCAGAACCTAGACCAGCCTCAAGTGCTGCCATAGGCTAGTGAAGGCCAAGAGAGTTTTAAGACGGAGGAAAATTAGTCCAGAAATGTGAACATAAGATGAGCTTAATCGTTCAATTTCTTCCTAGTAGCTTGCATGGGATATGTTTTGCATTTGCGCTGAGAAAAGTGTTGCTAACCCAGGGATGTGTTAGTTATTGCTGACCAGTGCCTGCACAGCGTCAAGGGCTTTTCTGTTCCTCTGACTGCCCCGCCAAAGAGCAGGCTGGGGGCACAAGGCTCTGGGAGGGGACTCAGCTGGGACATCTGACCCAAGACATATCCCACACCATACGATGCCATTGTGCTCAGAAATAAAACCGGGAGCAAGGTCCTTTGCTCGGGTACTGGCTGGGCATCGGTCGGTTGGGAGTAAGCAAGTGCTTTCCTTTTCATCACTTGTTTTGCATGGACATTATTTTCCTCTCTTCTTCTTGTTTTTTGTTTTTTTTAATTGTAAAACTGTCTACCCGAAACATGAGTTTTTCCTTTTACCCTTCTGATTTTCGCCCCAACGCCCTGGGGCGGGGGAGGGAGCAAGCGGCTTTGTGATAGCTTAGCCACTGACCAGGGTAAACCCACGACAACCTGTGAGCAAAACAGTTACCTACCGATGGTGAGAGTGCTCATCCTTCCTCCTTGCTCCTCCCTCAGGGTGCGGGCGTCCCCTGAATCACACTGGGACGCACGAAAGCCTCAGCAGTCTGGCTAATGTTGGAGCTGCTTCAAAATCTTTTCTGGTGAGATGACGCTTTTCTACTGCCCAGCATGGAAGTTTGGTTTATAACATTGCCATGAGCAAGGGGGTTCTGAAGAAACTGCCTGACACTCAGTGTGCAAGGATGACTGCTGCAGGTGACGGTGGCTGCTTAAGGATATTCATCCCTTCCTGGCCACTGTGTCTGCCTACGTCTTGCCCTCGCGCTGACCTCATGGTCCCTGCTCTCAGCATACATCAGGCCTTAGCCCGAGCTGTGTGTTAGCCAAAATCCAAGCAGGAGCTGAGTGAACAGTCACAGCTCCAGAGGTCTCATCTGGCCGGCACCGTCCTGTGTGACTGTGCTGCGGTTTGACTCCTAAAGCATATGAACACAGCAGTGATGCCCACTGGAAAGGATGCTGGCACAAGGGATGACCCCAAACCCCCTCCCCAAACGTTCATCACCAAGCAACAGCTCCCCACTCCAGAATATCTTATTGATGCTTTGAATAAAGGCATGAGAAGTAAAACTTCACTGTATTGCTGTAGTGATTAAATTCTGGTTGCTTGAAGAACTTCAAAACTTTGGTATATACGAATAAGGTAGCGAAAACCTTGAGCTTTGTGAATGGTATGCGCCAAGGCACCAACAGACAAGAGGTCTTGTGCCCTGATGATAAGCCTTGAGTCCCGCTGATTTTTTTAATTAAAACCTGCCAAGGCCAGCTAAATGGAAAAAAGGGCTGATCCACAATGCACTTGCCCAAAAGGAGGAGAGTTTGTAAGTGATAACATGAATAAGAATATGATTAGAACAATGTAAGCTTTGTTTGCTATAGGCAACAGTATGCACAATAGGCGGAACGATCCCACGTGCATCCAGCACTGCAATAAAGAATGCCTGCTTTCTAAAATTCCAAAATTGAGTCTTAGACAGTTTTTTTGACCAGCTTTTTCACCCCTACCTCTGACAGGCAAGACAAAAGATCACTCTGGCACCTGTCCCTTTCACTCATGCCCCCAAGACTCTCAAGTCCTTCTTAATCTTACCCTAGTTTTGCTTTACCGTGTCCTGGTGCCCGCATGGAAAAGGAGCAGGGGATAGTAGTCTGTGCTTTGAACCAGCATGGCAGCCTCCCTGTGACATCCCAGAGCACTCCCGGGAGGTCAGCACCATGGGGCCCTCATATTTCTTCTCGTAAAGTCTCAACTCATACTCTTCTTGCTCGTTCCTTCTCCCACATACAGCACAGCCTGCCAGCTGCTGCCCTCCTGCAGCTGCTCCACTTGCTGAGTGACTCCACCAGTACACACCTTGGGCCGGTGGAGGCTCAGCAGTGGAGGTGTGGTCATTGCAGCCTTCCACCTGGGCAGCAGCTTCCCTGGTAAGAAGCTCTGTCAGGGTGGCCACACCCAGATAGCCTGGCCAGGTAGCCTCAGAGCGCAGCCCTCGCCTGCTCTCTGCCACCATGCTCCTAATTCTCTGGTCACTTAGGGCTGCTGGGCCGGCTTGCACGGCCACCAGCTAGCTTGGAGTGGTCGTCGGTGCTGCAGCCCACGGCCGCAGGTGAGCAGAGCAGCAGCCCCGCCGCTGACAGGGTGCGCTGCCCTGCCCGTGCTAACGGTCACTCCCGCCGGCTGGCACTCCTCGGGGAAGGTTCTGCGTGCCTTCCCGCCCCGTGCGAGGGAGCGCCGGCACCCCCCGGCTCTCGCCCGCCTGATACTGAAAAGCTGGTCGAAGAAAGTCTCTAAGATTGATTTTGGTGTTTTAGAAAGCAGACATTTTTTATTGCAGTGCTGATTACACGGGGGATAATTCCACCTAGTGTGCATGCCATACCTTTAGCACAAACAGGTTATATAGAATAACTAATTGCATATACATAAAAATGATTGCAACTGATTGTCTTAGTACTGCCTACATCCGATCACGCGCAATGAAGGATCCATTTGAATCGAAGGGCTGCTTTTGCCGCCACCAACCCATTTGAAGTTCTTGCTGGCTGTCCTTGAAGTCTTTATTCTTGTCTTTGTTCTTTGATCTTGAAGCTTAATGCAGTTTCAATCACATGTGGTCAGTTTCACCATTGTTCTCATCTAGTGTACAGGAACATCTAGTCATTAAGAGCAAAGAACTGCAAAGCTTATGAATAATTACTAGTTAATCTCTTGACTAGATTTTGTAATTATCTCCCTGGTAACCCTTTATCTATTTTTTCAACCACAATGTTAATATATGATCATTTATCAAATCTCACTTGCACAGTGACCTAGCAGCAAACCAGTTTTCATAGAAGGTACAAAATATTAAAACCATAAAAGTTTGAACAAAGCACATGAAATGTACGGACATATGTTATTACGCCCATCCTGTCATAACACCTGCCTCTTGCCACCCGAGGGTGCCGGTGGGCCCGAAACCCCCTCAGACAAGCCGTGCCGTCCTCCCGCAGGCTGCGGCGGCTGCAATCTGCACAAGTAGGGGAAATGGCCACCTCACGGCTGCACGGCAGAAGGCTGAGTGGTGTCTCCTTGCACTGCCAGCCTCGGCAGGAGCCAGAGGCAGCACTGTCCTTGGGGGGGGCACGTGGTACGGGAGTGCCAGGGCAAGGTGCCTGGAAATTGGGGACAGTAGGGCAGTTGTCCGCAGGCTTTTTTCCAGAAGGAACACAGTTCTCCGTCTGCTTCTCTGGTCAGTGAAAACATTTAATTCCCCTGTGTTTTGGGTTTTTTGTTGTTCTCCTTGACTTGTTTTTCCTCTGTTGTGAGTGAAACATTTTTGATTGCTTCAGGGATTGCCAGGCCACAGCAGGGGTGAAGAAGAAGAGAGGTAAGAGGCATCCCAGAAGCCACGGAGGGAGGGGGCTGAGCCCTGTGCGGGAGCAGCTGTCAGTCAGAGGGCAGCAGGTGGTTGCTGGGAAGGTTTCACCAAGCAAGGACCTGTGGGTTTTTGCCAGTTGACTCGTGTCCTTTTCATTTCTTCCTGGTAGAAAAGCTGCATGAAATGTGAAAGTGCTAAGTGTTGTCTCCCAGTACGAAAAGAAGCGATTTCTTTCCTAATTACCATAGCGGCTGGCCAGATGCGTGAGTGTAACAAAATCCAGGACTTGCATTTTAAAAACTATAAGTCCCAGAATGCAAAAACCCACACTGTTTGTGTTTAGTTCTTGGTGGAGACATATGCCATTACAGACAACGTGAGAACCTGCTTTGATTTGCAGAAAGGGTCTCATGAAATGGTATTCAAAGGGATAAAATGGTATACAAAGGGCTACACAAATTATTTCATGCGGAATTTGCACATGTTTCTGCTATGTCTCTGCTGGCCCTTCCTAGCTTCTGCTAGGCTGTTACCAACAGTGAACTCCAGGAAATCCACATTTTGACATCTATCTTGGGAATGTACGAGTCAGGCCATGAAATGCCCACATGTGACTATTCTTGAACCTTAGAGGAGTTAAGGCCTGGATGCCCACAATGTGATGCCATCCCTTTCCTTAATGAGGTGACAACCCGGATTGGAACACCCCTGGTACCTGTTGAGCTGTGGGTGTATGTTTCAGCGGGGGATTGTAATGAGTTTGTGGTATTGCAGGGAAGTACTTATGAATCTGGGTACACATTGAATATATTTTTGATTGTATGTTCAGACAGGTTCTCTCTTCTTGTTGAGGGTGGTTTTGTTTTTTTTGTCTCCATATGATGGAATACAGAAAAATGGGCTCAGGCCCTGACCTGAGCTCTCAGTAGTGATACCAGTCTTCCCTCTGAACAGAACTGGCTCACTGATGTGCAGAAAAATTGCAAATTAGTGCGACTGCACTAAAGAAGCAGCAGTGCTAAAGGTGGGCGTTACTTGTGTCGTAGAAAAGATTCTCCTTTTCTAGATGGTAGAAAGCATATTCTGCTTTCCAGGACTCCTACATGGCCCCTTTCTTTTAAGCAGGCTTCCCATCAGCGCTTCTGCAAGCCTGTTCTTAGGTGCAACAGAAAGCAGAATTTTCTCTTTATTATTCCCAGAACTCAGAAGCAATTCTGCTTTCACTGAACTGAATGGAAATTTGTGAGTAAAGATGGTGTTTAGATTCGTCTGCAGTGCCATGGTAGAGTTCATGCGGCCCTGCCCTTATTCAATAAATGTCAGCTTTGTGTTGTGGTTTTTCACTGGAGTGACATCTACTGAATTGGAGAAGACCTGTGGGAGAAAATAAAGTGATGACAGAAGTTTTGAAAGATGGGCTTGGGAACAATAGATGTGTGTCTTTCTTTATAGCGTACATCTCTTTCAATCTCCTGAGAGAATTTTTTTCCTCTCATAACTTGAGTAG
The DNA here is from genome assembly GCF_900496995.4 of Aquila chrysaetos chrysaetos. Taxonomy (NCBI): domain Eukaryota; kingdom Metazoa; phylum Chordata; class Aves; order Accipitriformes; family Accipitridae; genus Aquila; species Aquila chrysaetos. The sequence continues at coordinate 116,968 of NW_024470388.1, read as the reverse complement.
GATGGAAATCTTTTCTGTCTGGTGGATTTGATACTTTTAACTTCACTTTTTATTGTGTTGCAAAAAAAAAAAAAATTGAACACAATCTTACTATTTGCATCCCACAGTGTTACCTGTCAGTCAGAAATGTCTGAGGCTTTCACATCTATTCCGTAGCTCTGCTAAAACTGTGCCAGTCTTGATCTGATCGAATGAGAGCAGCTACTGCGAATAATGTTGTCGACTTCCCCATCTCTTCACTCTGTTTTTCCTCTGTTTCTCAGGGATATGCTTTCTAGAGACAGCATATAAGGGTGAGATTACTAGAGTCCTTTCTTATTCCTAAAGGCATCTGAAAATTCTGTTAGGAGTCACTTGCTGTAAAGTTATCTCCTGAAGTCATTGCAGAAATAGCTAAGATTTTGTAGAAATTCTTTTGAGGCTCAGGAACGTACGATTCTTTTCTTACGCTCAATTTAGCAAAGATCTCTGTAGCCTTGGTCTCACCTTCTTTAATGCTGCATTTGAGGATTAGTGGTTCTCCCAATCAGGGTGCCCTGCTGTTGAATTAGCCAGGCACAGCACAGAACCTTTGGTCTGGCCACGGCGAATACTTTTTTGGATAGGCTCAGACCAGACATGATGAGTTTACGGTATTTCAAGGATTTGCTACAACATCTGTGCTTTTTTGACCCTATACTGCAAGTCCTTTAAAGTCATACACCCCCCCAGTGAACCAGTCTGAGACTCTGTAGAGCACAGGATTATTGCACTATAACGTAAGACATTAACATAGCGGCAAAGCAGTCTTCCTTGTTGGAATACCTTCCTAGCCTTTCTATCACAATAACATTTTTTCATAATGTGTGTACTGGAATGAAAATGCTAATAAATGCAACATGAATATTTACTAACTGCAAGTATTTTTACCACGCTGATCCCTCTAATATCAAGGCAGATGTAACAATAGTCACCTGTGTACTTCTGTGACTCTGTGCAATATTTAGTTTGTTAATGGACTGGAGAGAGATTTCTGATTATGATTCATGCATTATCAGAAAGGAAAAAAGTGG
>NW_024470388.1:0-115416 GCF_900496995.4 Aquila chrysaetos chrysaetos | reverse complement strand
CAGTTGTCCACCGGGACCCCTGGGGGACAATGCCAGTTGGCCATCCCCAAGGCGGCAGGGCAGAGGGTGATGTGCTGGGGACCCACGCCTGGGGCAACTCACCTGGGCTGCGGGTCTGAGGAGGACCAGAGCAGGTCACACATGGGACCTGTTGGAGGAAGCCAGAGAGGTGGGTCAGGGTCCCCTCATCTGCCGCCAGGGGGGACATCAGGTCCCCTCGAGATGGCTGGGGATTCCACAGCAGGGGTAAGGGGCATCTCCAGGGTCCATCTCCCCCTGAGCCGGGGGGCTGGCCGGTTCCTCTCGATCTTCCGGATGTCATCAGGGTGACTCCATCCTCGCTGAAGAGACCCCCATGCATTATCTGGGAAACAGAAGCCCATTGGTTACGTGGGACAATGGGGACGGCAGTGGACCACCGTCCCCCATCTACTCCTGGTGGGGGACCAACCCAGGGTGGGAGGTAAGGGACCCCCAGGCCCCGGGGTACGGCATGGACCCCCATTTGTGACAGGGAGCACACCCCAAGCCCCCAAAGAACAGGATGGTGGGGGGCCCCCCCCAAGCCCACGAGGACAGGGACCACCCGGACTCCTGGGACCCCCCAACCCAAAACCCCGCAGGGACAGGGATCATCACCCAACTCATGGGGACAGGAATGGCAGGACCCCCCAATCAACAGGAGCTTCACAGGCAAACCCTCCCCCCCGCACGGTGACATCCCCAGGGGCTGGGCCGGGGACAGGGGGGATGACAAACGGTTCCCCCTCACCAGCACTTGCGTTGATGCACTGGTCCAGCGGCAGTCCACTCAAAGACCCTCGCTGAAGAGAGCAAACACTGCGCTTGTGTACTTGGCCTTCACCTCCCCCTCGAAAACCGTAGATCTGGTTCATGTTGTCCGTCTCGTGTTCCCTACGGGGATGCGGTGGCATTGGCAGGCCTGGGACCAGGCAGGGGACAAGGCCCCACGGTTCACCCCGAGTGGGCAGGGAACAAGGCCCATGCCCCGGATGGGGACAAGACACAAAGTCCAAGGACACGTGAAAGGCCCTCACGCTCAACCCCGGGACCAGAGATAGAACTGTGGCCCCACAACTGGGGCACGGTGCCAGGACCCAGGACAGGGCCTGCAACCCAGGAGGGGACAGGGGACACAGGACAATTGGCCCTACCACTCGGGAGAGGGGACCCGGCCCCCACACCCAGGAAGATGATGTGGTGTGCCCCATTGAAAGCTGGTCCCCACCCTGGGACAGGGGACCTGGCGCAAGAACGAGGCCCCAACAAACTGGGGGAGGGACAGGCCCCAACAACCCAGATGGGGGGGGATGGGACTCGTCACCCCACGTGGCCGCATTACCCGGAGCAGGTGGAAGTGTTCAGGGTAGAGGAGCTTGAAGCGCCGAATAGCGTTGAGGATGACCTCGACCGAGAAGGACCCACGGTCCACGAAGTCCCCGTTGAATATCTGCAGCCGGTTCAGGAAAACAGCTCCCCAGGTCCCTGTCCCCTCGTGCTACCCGTCCCCACACCTGTCCCCACCACGGGGGTGGGATCGATCCCGGTGAGACCCTGGGGCAGGGGCGGCTCAACTCCGCTCCCTCCTGGGGGATACATAAGGGTTCGACTCGGATGGCAGTCCGTTTGGCTGAAGATGTTTCGCAAGGTCTTTAGTAACTTCTGCCCATTGGTGTCCCCGCACACCGTCACTTCTCCGTCTGTGTTTGGGATGAGCCAGGGGCACGTCACCGCTTGGGACTTCACACACCCCAGCAAGCCCGGCACCCGTCGAGGGCACCCCCCTCCTCAACGTCGTTTCTACTAACGTGGGAGCTTGGCCAGCCCTCCTTCACCTGACCAGGATCTGCCAGGACAAAGGGTCAGCAGAGGTTGACAAGAAGGACATGTCAGGGGACAGGGCAGAGCCCGCATGGGACTGGTGGGAGTTTGTGGGAACTGGGTACCTGGTAGGCCACATTTTTCTGTGGAGTGTTCTTTCTTCTGCTCCTTGTAACGCAACTGCAATCAGCTCCTTCATTAAAGCCAACGTCACCTTGCCGCCATCCAGCTTGGGGCCGCTGTACTCCGTCCTCGATGGCTGTCAAAACGAACCCCCCCCAAATGGGGCCTTGACATGAGAGGAAATGGGACAAGTCCCCCAAAGGGCATCACACCCCTGCTGTCCCTTCCCTGCAAGCTCACAGCCCCTGATGAACAACCCCAAAGCCTTCTGGGATGCTGAGCTTGGCTGGGGCACTCATGGGGGGTCCCCAAAGCTCTGCTGGGCACCTTCATGGGGACCCCAAGACCCTCACGGGGACCCTGACACCCTCACAGGGACACCAAGACCCTCATGGGGACCCTGACTGGGATGCCAAGACCCTCATGGGGAACCCAAGACTATCACAGGGATGGCAGGATCCTCACAGGGACCCTCATGGTGATCCCAAGCCTCTGCTGGGGATCTTCATGGGTGCCCCAAGACCCTCGTGGGATCCTGAGACCCTTCCAGGGACCTTCTGGGGTAACCTAAGTCTCTGCTTGGGACTCTCATGGGGACCCCCATGGTCCCCTAAGACCCTCCTGGAGACCCCCACATCCTCCTCAAGGTGTCAATTATTGGGACCCGAGCCTCTGCTGGCCCCCAAGTCCCAGACCCTCCCAGGTGACCCTGACTTTTTTTGTCAGGGATCCTCACAAGGGACCCCCCATCGGACCCCCCCATACCCTCACAGGGACCCTGACCTCCCCAGGGGCCTCAAGTGGTCCCAAGGACCCTACAGGGACCCAATCCGCTTAGGGACCATCACAATACCCGCCCCAGACCCTCCATTTGGTGGGACCTGAGGCTTTGCTGGGGAACTTCATGTCCCCTAAGACTCTCACAGCCCTCACCCCCACCCCAAAAATCTTTATGGAGACCTCCAAGACCCTCATGAGACCCCCAGAATCCTCCCAAGGGGAAGTCCAAGGCCTTGCGGAATAACCCTCAAAGGTCTCCCCGAATACCCTCACAGCAACCCCTCCAAACCCCCCCACGGACCCCAGAGGGGACTCCAAACGTTTACTGGGGACCCTCACGGCCCCCTCCTCCTTCCGCCCTGCCTGTGGAGAAAGGGGTGCCTTGATTTTGAGGGGGGGGGACAAAGAGCAAGGGGGGTCAGGGGGGCTCACTCATGCTCTCAATGTCAAGGGAGTCGACAACAGAGCGCTGTGCTCCATCGCTGGCATCGCCCGCTTCGAAGGCCTTCTCTCTGCTTTGACGACTCTTGTGACCCTCCTGGTACTTCAGCTTGGCGTCCTTGTCATTGGGCCTCACCTTCACCACCTGGGGGGGGGGGACGACGACGACATGTCAGAGGACGGGGACGCCCAGGCTCCAGCACCCCACTGCCCTGGGGTGTCCCTGAGAGGGGACAAAGTTACATAGAGACCCTTGGATTGAGGTCTGGGGCTTATGCTCGGAGGGACTAAGGGGGTCCCCAAATGTCCCCACAGCTCGGGCATGCGCTGACAAGGGGAAGGGGGGGACAAGGGGGTCCCCAACCAATCCCACGCTCTGGGGCACATGCTAAACATGGTGGGGGACAGTGGGCCCCAAAGGTCCCCCTCCAGCTCTCACCCAGGGCTGACAAACGAGTTTAGTGGGACAACAGTGTTTTTCCCCAAGGGTCCCTCAGTTCCAGAGCATGTACTGATGCTGAGGGGGTCATGGGGGGACCCTGAGGATCCTCTTCACACTGGGGCATGGTCCAGTATGGAGACATGGGGATCCCTCTCAGTGTCCCCACAGCTCTAGGTGACCTTGCAGTGGGGGGTGGACAGATGGTCCCCATAGCTCTCCAAGCTCTAATAGCATGTGCTGACACCAGGGAGGGGACAAGAGGTCCCAAAGGTCCTCCCCCAGCAATAGGGGACATTGGGGGATGGACACAGAGGACATCCCCAAAGGGTCCACCCATCCAACTCTAAGGGACATGCTGACATTGGGGAGGGGACAAGGGGGTCCCCAAACCTGTCCCAATCTCTGGGGTGACATGCTGACACCAGGGAGGTGACAAGGGGGTCCCCAAGTCTCCCCTGAGCTCACGGTACATGCTGACACCAAGCGGGTCCCCAAGCCTCCCCCGATATCAGGGGGGGACACGCTGACACCAGGGGTCTCCCATCCCAAGCTAGCTTCCCGACTCACGGGGGCACGCGTGACAAACCAGGGAGGCGATGAGGGGGTCCCCAAGCCTCCCCCAATCTCGGGGGGGGACATGCTGACACCAGGGAGGTGACAAGGGGGGTCCCCAAGCCTCCTCCAACCTCAGGGTAGGGACACGCTGACACCAAGGGGGTCCCCAAGCCTGCCCCAAACTCCAGGGGGACACGCTGACACCAGGGAGGCGATGAGGGGGTCCCCAAGCCTCCCTCGATCTCGGGGGGGGGGGGGCACTGACACCAAGGGGGTCCCCAAGCCTGCCCCAAACTCCAGGGGGACACACTGACACCAGAGGATTGCTGAGGGGCACCCTGAGGTGCCTGGCCTCACCGTCTCATAGTCGCGGAGGGCGGCCTTGAACTTGCCCAGGGCCATGTTGCTGGCGGCACGGCGGTAGTAGCCTTTGATGTACTTCTTGTCAAGCTCGACGGCGCGCGTGGCATCGGCCAGGGCGTAGCCATAGCACTCGGTGCGCAGGTAGGCCAAGCTCCGGTTCCCATAGTAGATGGCGTTGGTGGGGTTCAGCTCGATGGCGCTGCTGTAGTACTTCACCGCGTTCTCATAGTCCTTCCCTGGGCCACCGGTGGGGCATCAGCTAGATGGGACCCCCACCCACGGGTGGCACCCCCATCCCTGTGGGCAAGCCCTGACCCCCCCTGGGGCCGACCCTTGCTTCCTACACAGCTCCCAATCTCGCAGCGGTTCTCTTCTTTAATTGCCCCCCCAACGGCTTGCTATACAGCAGCCTGCTCCTCTGACTGCCTCCGACACGGCTGCCGGTCTGGCAGCCCCCTATAGATCCCTACCTGGCAGCCCCCCCGCCCCTTATGGCCCCCCCTCACAGCTCCCCATCTGGCAGCCCCTGCCCTTCATTGCCCCCCCCCCCAGCTCCCTATTTAGCAGCCTCTGCCTCTAATTGACCCCCATGGCTCCCTATCTGGCAGCCCCTCATGGTTCCCTATTTGGCAGCCCCCACCCCTCATTGCCCCCCTTCCTCCCGGCTCCCTATCTGGCAGCCCCTACCTCTAATTGCCCCCCACGGCTCCCTATCTAGCAGCCCCCGCCCCTGGTTGCCCCCCATGGCTCCCTATCTGGCAGGCCCCCCCCCGCCGCCGCCGCCGGTACCTTTGAAGAACTCGTTCGCGCGGGTCTTGAGGGCCTCGGCCCGCTCCAGCTCGGCCGGGCTCGGGGGCCGCCCGGGGCCGGGGCCGGGGCCGGGGCCACCGCTGCTCTCCGCCCGCTCTCCCTCCGCCATCGCTGGGCCGTAAAGCGCCCTGGCAACCGCTGGGAGCGCGGCCCGCCGCGCCGCCAAGTACCGCCGTCGCAAAGACGGCGGGACGAGAGGGGGCAGTGTCGTAAACGGGCGCGCGCCGCGCGGGGGGGGGAGGGCGGAGCCGGGCGGGACCATAGAGAGGGGTGAAGGGGTACCAGAGCGGTCACAGTGCAGCCCGCGGCCTCCCCGTGTCCTCCAAGTCCCCGCAGCCCCGGGGGTCCCTACAGCCCCCCTCTGTCCCCATCGCCCTGCTGTGTCCCTCTCTTGTCCCCACATCCCTCCATGTCGCCATCACCCTGCCTTGTCCCCCTCATGTCCCCATCACCCTGTCATGTCCCTCCAATGTCTCCATTGCCCTCCATGTCCCCCCCATGTCCCCACCAAACCCTCCATGTCCCCCCCCATGTCCCCATCATCCCCCCATGTCCCCATCACCCCCCTGTGTCCCCCACCGTGTCCCCCCCAGGCAGAGGCGGAGCCCTCACTGGGTTCAGAGCAGGTTTATGGGGGAGGGAGGGAGGGGGTCAGCACGGTGGGGGGGAGGGGCTGTGTGGGGGTGGGTGACACTGGGCATGTCCCCGTGTGACACCCCCATGGGGGGGGGCGTATGCGTGTGTCAATGCGTAAGCCCCCCCCCCCCCGCATGCCCCCTTTGCACAAGTGTGTGCAAGCGCACGGGGGGGGAACAGCGGCAGGGGGAGCAGTATAGGGCCCCCCCAAAGCGACATTTTGGGGGGCAGCGGGGAGGGGCACACTCGGCCTCGCATGGGGGGGGGGGGGCTGGGTGTGTGCATGTGGGTCCCAGCAGCTCTGGGCAGCGGCGTCTGACCCCCCCCTCGTGCGAGGGCCATCGTGCAAGGGCTGGGCCCCTCATGCAAGCTCCCCCCCCACTGCCCAGGCTCAGGCACGAGAGCAGAGCGAGGGTGGTTGGGGGGAGGGCTCTTGCACAAGGGCGGCTCTCGCATGAGTTTTGCTCACGTGGACCTCTCACACGAGGGCAGCTCACCCCTAAGGCTTTTGCATGAAGACCTCACATGAGAGCGTCCCTCTCCGGAGCCCTGGGGCTGCGCAGGACGGACCAGTATAAAAGGGGGGTCCTCTGGGGGGGGGCACTGCCCCGGTGGTCCTGGATTTGGGGAGGGGGTCCGTGAGGCCCCCCTGAAGGGGCATTTTCAGCCCAGCACCGAGTGGGGGGATGGGCCCCCCCCCGAGCCCCCCCGGGGGGGCCAGGCCAAGGTAGAAGGGGGGACTGTGGGAGGCCCCATGGGAGGATTGGGGGGACCCCAAAAGTGGGGGCTGGGTGGGTCCCCTATGGGGGAGGATTTTGGGGGCGGGCCTCTTGAGAGGTCCCCAGAGCTGGGGAGGGGGTGCCCAGGTGGGGCCCCAAGGGGCAGGGTGGGGGGGGTCCCCATGGGTTGAGGGAACAGATTGGGGGTTCCCCCCATGCCAGGGGGTCACTCAGAGCCCCCAGGGGTGGGGGGCTTGGGGGGTTAAGGGGGGATAAATGGGGGGAGTGGGGAGGACTGGGGGCACCCCAGGGTCTGTGGGAGGGGTCATGGCTTTTGGTGTCATCCCCCCCCACCAGACACATGGGGTTGGGGCCCCCCTGGTTGGGGGGGCTGGCTTTTTTGGTGTCCCCCATTGGGTATCAGGGGGGGTGGTGTTTTGGGCCCCCCCCCTCTTCCTTGGTTTTTTTTGGGAGAGGGGCTGTTTTGGGGTCCCCATCAAGGCGGGGGGGAGTCAGTGGTTTGGACCCGCTGATGGTTTGGGGGGGGGGGGGGGGCCCTTCCACATGCAGCCCCCCCCCCTCAGTTTCTCTCCAGATGTGTGACCTGGAGGCGCCCCCCTGGGCGCCCCTCAGTCTCCTCCTGGGGGGGCCCCCCGGGGGGGTGCAGGGAGGCCCCTGGCAGGGCCAGGCCAGCAGCCAGCAGCTCTGGGAGGGCGGAACACACACCCATTATTGGGGTTTCCTCCCCCCACTTACACTCCCCCCTCCTGCAGCACCCTTGGTTGTGCCCCCCCCTTTTTGAGGACCTTCCCAGTTCTCCCTTCAAATTTGGGCTCCCCCTTTCTGGTTGTGCCCCCCCCATTTCACCCCTGTTATCGGGGTCCTCCTATTTTTGCCCCCCCCCCCCCAGTTTTGGGGGTCTCCCCACATTCTATACCCCCTCCCAGATTTGGGGGACATCCCCCCCGGATTTTGGGTCCCCCATTATTAGACTAAACCCCCATTATCGGGGTGCGTGTCCCCCCAAAGTTTTGGGGACCCCCCCAATTACCACCCCCTCATTATCAGGGGTCCCCCCCATTATCGGGGTCCCCCCCCATTAGGGCCCCCCCCCTCACCGAGGGGCTGCTTCTGCCCCGGGCGGGGGCTCAGTCCCAGGGAGGTCCTCCCCACTCAGCAGCAGCCCCTGCGGGGGACATGGGGGGGGGCGACACGAGGAGACATGGGGACACAGGGGGGGACAAGGGGGGGGACAAGGGGACAAGGCACCCTGCCACCCCCCACCCCCCAGCTGTCCCCTCCCCCACTCCCCGCCCCCCCTCACCCCCACTGCCCCCCGTCCCCGTGTGTCCCCCCCCCCTCCCCACCCGTGGCTCCTCCTGTCCCCATCCCCAAGTCCGTGTCGTCCCCCCTCCCCGTGTCCCCACGCCCCCTCCCTCCCCCATGGGCGTGTCCCCCCTCCAACCATGTGGTCCCCCCCACCCCGTGTCCCCCCGTACCAGGCCGAGGGGGGGCAGCAGGTGGGGTCGAGCTCGGTCGCTTCAGGGGAGCCCCCCGCCGTCCTCCCCGCTCGGCTCCCGCGCCCTGCGCGGCACCGTCACACCGCGCCCATGACCTCTGTCCCCCCAAACACTGCTCCCCCTACCACGCCCCCCAGTCCTCACAAGCCCCCTCGCCATCAGCCTTACCCAGCAATAAGCCCCGCCCCCGGGCCTACTTAGCCCTTCCCCTAAGAGCACACCTCCCCAACAAGCCCCTCCCCTACAAGCCCCTCCCTATAAGCCCCTCCCCAGCAAGCAGCAAGCCCCTCCGCCAGCAAGCCCCTCCGCCAGCAAGCCCCTCCGCCAGCAAGCCCCTCCCCCAGCAAGCCCCTCCCTGAAGCCCCCCACAAGCCCCTCCTCAATCCGTCCCCCGCCCCTTAGCCCCGCCCCCGCGCGGCGGCCCCGCCCACCTCTTCCTGGCAGGGCGAGGCTTCAGGGCGGGGCCGAGGGCGGGGTCGCTGCCCCAGCGCAGGAGGGCGGGGCCGGGGCGGGAGGGGGTGGAGCCGCGCCCGGGAAAGCTGCGGGCGCGGGGCCGCGGAGGCGGGGCCGCGGCCGCGGAGGCGGGGCCGTGTGGGCGCGGGCCCCGCCCCCGCGGCGCCTCGGCCCCGCCCAGCTGGAAGTCGCCGTCCATGGGGATGTAGGGGGCCAGCATGGCCAGGTCCAGGGGGGACGCCTGGGGGGACAGGGGGGGACAGGGTCACACACACCCCCCGACATGGCCACGTCCGGTGGGGGGGGACAGGGTCACACACCCCTCCAGCATGGCCAGGTCTAGAGGGGACAGGGTCACACACACACACCCCCACATGGCCAAGTCCAAGGGGGGGTGACAGGGGGATGGGGGGGGACAGGGTCACACCCCCTCCAGCATGGCCAGGTCCGGGGGGGGACAGGGGGAGGTCCCACCCGTGGGACGTGGGGTCCCACCCAGCCCCCCGTACCTGCAGGGCTGTGCCAGGCCCCGGGCTCCCCATGAAAAGCTTCTGCACCTCAAACAGCAGCTTATCCCCAGGGGGCTGGGGGGGGCAGGGGGGTACAGCCATGGACCCCCAGAACCCCCCCAGGACCACATACCTGCCCCCCCTATCCTGGCCAGGACCCCCCCAAGTTCCCCCCTCCCAAGCCCAAACTGCCCCCCCCATATTCTATCAGGATCCCCCCCAGCCTGGCCAGGACCACTCAGGGACACCCCCAGTCCCCAACGACCCCCCCAGCCCCCCCCCCCCATAGCTTGGGAAGGACCCCCAGGACCCCCCATTTTCCCTAGGGACCCTCCTTGACCCCCAAAGCCTGGCTGGGACCTCCAAAGACCTCCCAGAGACACCCCCCCATAGCCTGGCTGAGACAATGAGCCCCCCCAAGGTAAACCCCCTCCATGCCCCCCCCAAGCTTGGGAATGACCCCCCATGTTCCCCCAGGGCCCCCCCATTTTTTCCCCAGGGCCCCCCCCCTAGACCCCCATAGCCTGGCTGGGACCCACCCCCCCCTCCCCAAAGCCCCAAGGCCGGACTCACCAGAGAGGGGCTGCAGGGGCAGTGGCGGGCGGGGGGCACTGGGGGGGGGTCGAAGATGGGGGCGAGGAGGCGGGCGAGTTCAGGGGAGCAGAAGCGCCGGGGGTCCCCGCTGTAGTGCTGCCTCGGGGACGTGGGCTGGGCGCACGAAAGCCAGCACCCGTGGGCCCCCCACCCCTGCCCACACTGTCACATGGGGTGGGGGACCCCCAGAACCCCCACAAGACCCCCAGAGACCCCCCCCAGCACCCGCGGGCCCCCCACCCCTGCCCACACTGTCACACGGGGCTGGGGACCCCCAGAACCCCCCCAGGATCCCCAGGGACCCCCCAGCACCCCAGGGATGCCCCCCACAGCCCCCCAAGATCCCAGGCCCCCCCCAGGACCCCCATGCACCAAGCCCCAGTGCCCCCATGATCCTCTCCCAGTGCTCCCAGTACCCCCCCATACACCTCCCAGTGTCCCCCCCCCAGCACCACATCGCCCCCTCCCAGTGCTCCCCGTTGCTGCAACTGATGCCCACCAAGGCTGAGGTTGAGGACGGTGTCGGGGGTGTCGAGGCCAGGGGCGGGGGGGGGCAGGCGGCGCCCCTCACCCTGGCGTTGGGTCTGCTCCAGCGACAGCACCACCCCCCGCTGCTCCACGCGGCTGGGGGGGGGGGCCGTCAGCCCCCCCATGGGATGGGGAGGGGGGACAGACCCCCCCCCATGGGGCAGCAACCCCCCCCCCCAAAATGGGCTGGGGGTAATGGCTGCAGGGTACCAGGTTTGGGGTGCTGAACCCCCCCAAGCACTGGATACGGGGTATGAGATTTGGGGTGCTGACCCCCCCAGGGCACCATTTATGGGGTGCACACCCCCACTGGGTATGGGGTATGAGATTTGGGGTGCTGACCCCCCCCCAGGCACTGGCTATGGGGTGCTGACCCCCTCCCCCCAGCACCAAGTACAGGGTCTGTGATTTGGGGTGCTCCCCCCCCAGCACCGAGCATGGAGTGCCAACCCCCCCGATACCCAGGTTCAGCGGCTGACTTTTGGGGTGCTGCCCCCCACCCCCCCCCAAAAGGCACCACTTCCGCAGCACCAACACCCCATGGGCACCCAACACTGCGCAGAGGACCCGTGTCCCCCCTGTTCTGTGTGTCCCCCCCCATTCCGTGTCCCCCCCCAACCTGAGGACGAAGTGGAGGCAGACGATGCCCTCGGGCTGGGCGCTGCGGCTGTTGGCGATGACGGTGGCCTGGGTCTGCGCCCACAGGAACCCCCCGCGCTTGGCCAGGAACCGGTACTGGCTTGTCACTGCCTGTCCCTTGCTCAGCACTGATGGGTGCCAGCACCCCACGGGTGACCCGCGGGGGGGGGGGGGGGGGGCAGGGTGCCAGGGGGGAGAGTGTCCCAGGGGTGCCCCAGGGGGATATTGGGGTGTTATGGGATGCTGGGGGGGGATGTTGGGGTGACCCAGGGGGGATGTCGGAGTGCCCAGGGGTGCCCAGAGGGGACATTGGGGTGCTATGGGGTGCCAGGGGGGATGTTGGGGTGGCCCAGGTGTGCCCAGGGGAAGACGGGGGAATACTGGGGTGCCCATGGGTGCCCAAAGGGGATGTTGGGGTGCCCGGGGTGCTCCAGGGGGACATTGGGGTGCTCAGGAGTGCCAAGGAGGATGTTGGGGTGACCGAGGGGTGCTCAGAGGGGATACTGGGATACTGGGGTGCCCCAGGGGTGACCCAGGTGTGCCCAGGGGGAGATAGGGGGAATACTGGGGTGCCCAGAGGTGCTCCAGGGGGACATTGAGGTGCTCGGGGTGCCAGGGAGGATGTTGGGGTGACCCAGAGGGGATGTTGGGGTGCCCAGGGGTGCCCCAGAGGGATATTAGGGTGCTTGAGGGTGCTGGGGGGGGATGTTGGGGTGCTCAGGGGATGTTGGGGTGACCCAGGGTTGCCCAGAGGGGATGTCGGGGTGCCCAGGGGTGCCCCAGGAGGAGATGGGGGTGCTCAGGGTACAGGAGCAATGTTGGGGTTCATGGGGGGGTTATTGGGGTTCCCAGGGTGATACTGGGGTGTAGGGGGGATGCTGGGGTTCCCAAGGGGATCTTGGGGTTCCCAGGTGGATCTTGGGGTGCCGGGGGGAGTTTTGGGGGGCACTCACGGGTGTGCACGCTCCTGCTGAGGGTGTCAGAGTCGAGAGCGTGGACGTACTCGTAGAGGGAGCAGCCGAGCAGCTCCTCAGGGGTGTACCCCGCCACCTCCCCGATCCTGCACACCCCGACTCAGCCGGGCCCCCCGGGGCTCACCGAGGGGCTCCCCCCCTTCCCTGTCCCTGGGAGGAGGCCCTTGGGGAGGTTGGGGGTCCCCTCTGGTGTCCTGAGGTGCCCCTAAGGGGTCCCTGGGGGGCACTTATGGGGTAGAGGGGGGCCCCAAGAGGGTCCAGGGGGGCTCTATGAGGTCCTGGGGGGGCTCTTGGGGGCCTGGTGGAGTCGGGGGGGGGGGGGCCTCAAGGTGTGCTGGGGGTCCCCTATGGTGCCCTGGGATGCCCCTAATGGGTCCAGGGGGGCCCTTATGGGGTCAAGGGGGGCCCCGAGAGGGTTGGGGGGGTCTATGAGGTGTGGGGTGGGTCTGGGGAGCCCCTATGAGGTCCTGAGGGGGCCCTATGGGGTGCAGGAGGTCCTCTATGGTGCCCTGGGGTACCCCTAAGGGGTCCTGGGGGGCACTTATGGGGTCGAGGGGGGCCAAGAGAGTCCTGGGGGGGCTCTATGGAGTCCTGGGGGGGCCCTTGGGGGTGCTGAGGGGTCCTGGGGGGTGGGGGTGCTGGGGGGGGGTGGAGGTCTGGGGGGTTCAGGGTGCTGACGGGTGGGGGTCTGGGGGGGGGAGGATGCCAGGGGTCTGGGGGGTTTTGGGGTGCTGGAAACTGGGAGGGGGGGGTCAGGGGGCTGGTAGGGGGGGGTCTGGGGGGTGGGAGGGTTTGGGGTGCTGGAAGTCTGGGGGGGATGTTCAGGGTGCTGGCAGTCCAGGGGAGGGTTTGGGGTGTCAGGGGTCCTGGGGGGTGGGGGGACAGGGTGCTGGGGGTCTGGGAGTCTTGGGGGGGGGTTGGGGTGTTGGGGGGGGGGCAGAGGTCCGGGGGGGGGGGGGTTTGGGGTGCTGGGGTCCAGGGGTCAGGGTTTGGGGTGCTTGGGGGTCTGGGGGAGTTCAGGGTGCTGGGGGGTCTGGGTGTCTTGGGGGATGGGGTGGGGGTGCTGGGGGGGGGCAGGGGTCTGGGGGGGTGGGAGGTTTTGAGGTGCCAGGGCTCTGGGGGGGGCATTCAGGGTGCTGGGGGTGCAGGAGTCTGGGGGGGCGGGCAGGTTTTGGGGTGCTGGGGTCCAGGGGAGGGGGAAGGGTTTGGGGTCCTGGGGGTCTTGGGGGGGGTGCTCAGGGTGCTGGGGGTCTGGGGGGGGAGTTGGGGTGCTGGGGGGGGGAAACAAGGGTCTGGGGGGGTTGGGATGGTTTGGGGTGCCAGGGGACTGGGGGGGGGCACGTTCAGGGTGCTGGGGGTCTGGGAGTCTGCATGGGGGTTGGGATACCGGGGTGCAGGGACCTGGAGGGTGCTGGGGGTTTGGGGGGGTGGGGGGGTTTGGCATGGGGGGGTCCGGGAAGTTGGGGGGGGGGGGAACAGGGGATACCCCCCACCTGTCATCACAGTAGGTGAACTTCATGTCCATGGAGTGGCGGCTGAGGACGGTGCTGGAGCCCAGGGGGGTCTCGATGGCCCCCGGGTGGGGGATGGCCTCGCAGATCAGCACCAGGCAGCGCAGGGGTGGGTCACCCCCCCTGGCCCCTGCGTACGACCGCATGTGCCCCGCACAGTGCAGCACCTGGGGGGGGGCCACCGTAGTGGTGCCAGGGCCCCCCCCGGAACCCCTACGGACCTCCCCGTCCCTTCTGCTGTGATGCTGGCCCCCCCCATGGTCCCCCCGTCACTGTGTCCCTCCCCTCCCCGCTGCCCTGTCCCCCCTCTGCCCCCCCCATGTCCTCCCATATTAACTCTACCCCCCCATCCCCCCCATGTCCCCCCTGCTGCCCCATGCCCCCCCCATGCCCAAGTCCTGTCCCCCCTCATCCCCCCTCACCTCCCTGTCCCCCCATGTCCCCATGTCCCCCCACATCCCCCCAGTCCCCTCATGTCCCCCCCACATCCCCCTATTCTCCCCACGTCCCCCCACCTTCCAGGAGGCTGCCTTCAGGTTGAGGCAGCCGCCCTCTCCCGTCAAGGGTGCCTCTTCATCCCAGGGAGAACTGCACCCCGAGCGCTCCCCCGCCGCCGTGGCACTGCTGGGGGGGGGGCTGTGGGTCCAGGGGGAGCTGCGGGGGGTCCCAAGAGAGACCCAGGCGTGCTGGAGGGGTCCCAGGGGTGCTGGGGGTCATTGGAGGATGCTGAGGGGGGGTCCCAAGGGTGTTTGGGGGGGCCCCAGGGGAGACCCAGGGATGCTGGGAGGGGGGTCCAGAGGTGTTTGCAGGGGTCCCAGGGCTGCTGGGGGGGGGGCAGGGGTGTTTGGGGGGTCCCAGGGGTGCTGGGGGGGGCACTGGAGGGGTCCCAGGAGTGTTTAGGGGGTCCCAGGGGAGACCCAGGGATACTGGGGGGGGGGGAGCCAGAGGTGTTTGAGGGGGGTCCCATGGGGTGCTGGGGGGGCAGAGGTGTCTGGGGGGGTCCCAGGGGAGACCCAGGGCTGCTGGGGGGGCCCCAGGGGTGTTTGGGGGGGGTGGGAAGGTCTCAGGGCTGCTGGGGGGGGGGTAGGGGGTGTTTGGGGGGGTCCCAGGGGAGACCCAGGGATGTTGGGGGGGGTGCAGAGGTGTTTGGGGGGTCCCAGGGGTGCTGGGGGGGCACTAGAGGGGTCCCAGGGGTGCTTGGAGGGGTCCCAGGGGTGCTGGGGTCCCAGGGGTAGCTGGGGGGTCCCAGGGGTCTCACCCTGCCGGGGGCTGAGCACGTCCTGCAGCTCCTCGTGGTCACAGGGGTGCACGAAGTCGAAGACGCTGTGGCCGATCAGCTCCAGCTGCGGGGGGGGGACAACATGGGGAGGGGGTGTTGCACGCCTCACACAAGCACCCTTGCACGAGCACCCTTGCACAAGCACTCTTGCGTGAGCACCCTCGCATGGGGCCTTGTACGAGCACCCATGCACGAACACCCTCGCATGAGCACCCTTCCATGAGCATCTGCACACAGGGCTGTGCACAAGCACCCCCTCGTGAGCACCCTTGCATGAGGCCTTGCACAAGCACCCTTGCACGAGCACCCTGGCATGAGCCCCCTCGCACGGAGCCTCACACAAACACCCTCGCACAAGCATCCTTGCACAGCACTCCCCAGGATCCTTACCCAACGAGCTGCCTGTTTCACCCCCCTGCCCCCCACCCCCCCCCACCCATGGGGGCCCAGGGACCCCCTTGCAGGCAGAGTAGTGGGGTGCTCCCCCCCCCCCCCCAAACCTGGCTGAGCCCCAGGAGCCGGTTGACGTTCTCGGAGAGGAAGATCATGTCCCCCACCTCGCTCAGCACCATCACGAAGCCGCTCAGCGCCTTCAGGTAGCACCCATCCACTTCCTCTGCCGCTGCCGCCCAGGCGCCTACGGAATGGGTGCATCACTGAGCCAGGGGGTGAGGGGGGCTCAGGGTGCTGGGGTGCTCGGGGGGGGGGGCTGGGGGAGCTGAGGGGGTCCCTAGGGTGCTTAGGGGCCCTATGGGTGCTCTGGGGATCCCCAGGGTGCTGAGGAGGCTGAGATGATTGGGGGAGCTTAGGGGGTCTGGGGTGGTTTGGAGGGTCCTGTGGGTGCTCAGGGGATCCCATGGGTGCTTGGGGATCCCAGGAGGTCCCATGGGTATTTGGGGATCTCAAGAGGCCCCAGGAGGTCCCCATGGGTGCCTGGGGGTCCCAGGAGATCTGAAGAGGTCCCATGGGTGCCCAGAAGTCCCAGGAGGTCCCCTGGGTGTTTGGGGGTCCCAGAAGGGGCTCACCGGCGGCAAGGAGGCGGTGGACGCGCAGGTAGCTGATGGTGAGACGCATGATGGAGGCCTTGTCGAGGTGGGCGCTGACGCCACGGGCGAAGGGCAGGGTGTGCGCCAGCTGGTAGAAGACCTCTGTCTCCCGGCTGCGCCGGCACCGTGCCGCGTCCCGCGAGCGTTCCTTCCGCAGCTCCGGTGTCGACCTGCTGGCACCCGCCAGCATCATGGGTGCTCATGGGCATCCTCCGCTGCGCCCTGGGCACCCACACTGCACCCACGCTGCACCCGCCCTGCACCCACACTGCACCCACTGCAGCCCCGCTGCACCCACGACACCCACACTGCACCCTAGACACCCAAACTGCACCCCCAGCACCCACCCCCCACACACACCACATCCCACCAGCTCTTCTCACACCACCAGCACCCCCCAGCACCCATGGGTGCTCACAGGCACCTGCAGCCCTGGCACCGTCACCATGAGCCTGGGGACACCATCCCCAGGGACATTGTCACCCGGGGCACAGGGACACCCAGTGACACTAACAGCATCACTGTGAGTACAGGGTGCTGCTGGGACATGGGGGGACAAAGCGTGTGGGTATGGGGGGTGGTGGGTGGGTGTCTGTGGGTGTGTGTCCAGGTGTGCATGAGTGTGCCCCGGTGTGCGTCCGGGTGTGTGTCCTGGTGTGTGTCTGAGTGTGTGTGCATGCGCAGGTGTGCATGAGTGTGCCCTGGTGTGTGTGCGGGTGTGGGTGTGTGTGAGCGTGCCCTGATGTGTGTCTGGGTGTGTGCAAGTGTGTGTCCAGGTGTGCACGAGTGTGTGCAGGGGTGTGTCCCTGAGTGGGTGTGTGGGCACGTGTCTGGGTGTCTGTGTGGGTGTAAGAGTGTCCGGGTGTTTCTGGGTGGGTGTCTGGGTGTGGGCAGGGGTGTCCACGTGGCTGTGGGTGTGTCCATGTGTCCATGTGTCTGTGTGTGTCTGTATCTGTGTGTCCATGTCCATGGGTGTGTCTGTGTGTGTGTCCGTGTGTCCCTGTGCACGTCTCCATGTGTCCATGTGTGTCCATGTGTGTCCATGTGTCCACCTGCGTGTCCATGCGTGTCCACATCTGTGCATGTCCGTGTGTCTGTTGTGTCTCCATGTGTCCATCTGTGTGTCCATGTGTGTCT
The DNA here is from genome assembly GCF_900496995.4 of Aquila chrysaetos chrysaetos. Classification (NCBI taxonomy): domain Eukaryota; kingdom Metazoa; phylum Chordata; class Aves; order Accipitriformes; family Accipitridae; genus Aquila; species Aquila chrysaetos. Next base: position 98,515 of record NW_024470388.1, on the reverse strand, counting down.
GTGTCTGTGTGTCTCTGTGTGTCCATGTTCGTGTCCGTGTGTCTCCATGTGTCCATCTGCATGTCCCTGTGTGTCTGTGTGTCCATCTGTGTGTCTCTGCGTGTCCATCTGCATGTCCGTGCATGTCCATGAGTCCGTGTGTATCCATCTGTGTGTCCCTGCATGTCCCTGCGTGTCCATGTGTCCATCTGCGTGTCTGCGCATGTCCGTGTGTGTCCATGTGTCCATGTGTGTGCCTGTGGCTGTCCAGCTGTCCATGTGCGTGTGGGTGTGCGTGTGCATGTCTGTGTGTGTCCGTGTGTCCGTCTGCATGTCCCTGCATCTCCATGTCCATGTGTCTCCATGTGTCTGTCTGCATGTCCACATGCATCCATGTATGTTCACCTACGTGTCTGTGCATGTCCATGTGTCCATCCGCGTGTCTGTGTCTCTGCATGTCTGTGCGTGTCCATGTTCATGTGTGTCTGTGTGTCCATGTGTGTCTGTGTGTCCATCCATGTGTCCGCATGTGTCCGTGTGTCTGTCTGCATGCGGGTGTGCCGGGGGGTGCGTGCGTGCAGCCGGGATGGACAGGCTGTTCCTGTCCCTGGCGCCGTGCCCAGGGGCCGCAGTGGGGGGGGGGGGATGAGACACGGGAGATGACATGAAGGGGGGCACCCACCAGCAGAGCGGGGCCATGCAAATGCATGCGAATGTATGCAAATGAGAGTCCAGCCTGCATGTGCGCTGGCAGCTCCTGCTCGGGACAGGCTGGCCTCCCCCCCCCCGCTCCCCCCCCTCCCCCCCCGCACCTGTGGGAGCACTGAGGGAATGGGGGGGAACTGGGAGGAACCAGGCACTGACTGGGACCAGAACTGGGCACTGACTGGGACCAGTATTGGGCTCTGACTGGGACCAGAACCGGGCACTGACTGGAACCAGCACCAGCCACTGACTGGGACCAGTATTGGGCACTAACTGGGACCAGAACCGGGCAATGACTGGGACCAGTATCAGGCTCTGACTGGGACCAGTATCGGGCTCTAACTGGGACCAGCACCAGGCACTGACTTGGACCAGAACCAGATCAGGAAGGGGGTGGGGGGTCCCGGATGCCTGGGTCCTCTCTCTCCCTTGATGGCAGGGGGGGGTTACAGTGCAGGGGGGGACGATGACACCCCGGACACCTGGGTCCCTTTCGCAGCCCCCCTGGGGGCTCTGGGGACCCACTGAGGCTGGGGAGGGGACCCAGGCGCCTGGGGGCCACCCCCCCTACCCTTGGGTGCTGGGCAGGTGACCCAGGTGTTTGGGGGGGGCAAGCAGAGGAGGGGGGGACAGATGCCCCCGGCCATGTCATGCCAAGGCCACATGTGATGTACACACACATGCATGTGGGGCCCCTGCCCCTCCCCCCGGGGCGACCGGCACCATGGGTCCTCACACACATGTGTACGCCGATGGGGTAGGGGTCTCCTCATCCTCGCACATGTGTGTGCACCAGGCGGGGACCCTGGCATCATGTCATGTCACGTCATGCCCCACCCTGTCCCGGGCTGGCACGGCCTCACGCAGCTCCCTGCTGCCGCAGGGCTCTCACGAGGATGCATGAGGATGCACGAGACTCACACGAGGACACATCCTGCTTTTATGCTGATGCACGGGGGTGCACGAGGATGCCCCTGAGCCACCCCTCCTGCGAGGACCTCTCCTCCCACGCTCATCGGTGGGTGCCACACGTCCCCCCCCACCACCCACCTCAGCCGTTTTCCCCCCCCCTCTATGGGGCTCCCCCACACCCACCAGTGGACAGATCCTGTCCCTACCCCCCAAGAATTGCCCCAGGGCCCCCCCCTTTTGAGGGGCGGAATCCTGCCCTACCGCGCCAGGACCCCTCCCCAGGCCCCCCCAGGACCACCCTGGCCTGGTACTGTCCCCCCCCACCCCCAAGGGAGCGCACCCGCCCTGGGGGGCGTGCCGGAATCCTGACCCCCCCCCCCCCGGGGTCCCTACCCCAGGACCCCCTCCCCCGGGAAACCGGATCCTGCCCCGCCCCCGGCCCCCCCCCTCCTGTCGGCCCCGGGGGCCGGATCCTGCCCCCGTACCTCGCCCCGGGCCGCCCGTCCATGGCCGCCGCCGCCACCCTCTGCGCGCCCGCACACACCGCGCCGAGCCCCCTCCCCGGGCACGCCCCCTTCCCCACCTCGCCCCCCCGCCGCCACGCCCCCCCCCGGGCCGCCGGCCAAAGCCTCCGCCCCAGCCCCGCCCCCCAGATTGGCCCCGCCCCTAACCCGCGGCCAAGCCCCCCAGCCCGCGCCCCTTGGCCCCGCCCTACCTCCCTGGCCCCGCCCCACTGAGTCGTAGTCCCAGGCCCGCCCCCCCATTCCTATGCTCCGCCTCCCTCGGCAGCCGGCCAGAAGGCCCGCCCCCCCGGTAGGGCCCGCCCCCTTCGGCACCCGGCCAGACCCCGCTCCCATCCAGCTTCGCCCCGCCCCTTCCGATTGTGCGTGGGGCAAACCGGGCAGCCCCCCCAGCCCTACCCCCTGCCCCGGGACCGCCCCCCCACCCCCCTGCACACCCCCCCACCCTGGCCGGGTTGGGGGACCCAGGCCCCGGCACCTGCCACTCACATGTGGGTCCCCCTCCCCCCAAATCCCTCCCCAAATCCACCTGGAGACCCCACCCATCCCCATGGCTGTTTTCCAGACACTCCCCCCGACCCGTCCCGTCCCGTCCCGTCCCTTACCGTCCCTCCCGTCCCTCCCTCCCGTCCCAAGCCCCCCCCATGACTGTTTCCATGCTCCCCTCCCTCCCCCCCGCATCCACTCCTGCCGGCCGTGCCATCGCGTCCCCGCCCCCTCTTTTCCGCCACGCCCCCTTTTTATTTCCGCCCTTTTGCTCTGCTCCGCCCACTTTCGCCCCGCCCCGCCCCCTCATCCTCCGCGCATGCGTCTTGGTCGCTCCCTGTCCGCCGCGGTGTGGTGACCCGGAAGTGGAGCGGCGGCGCCGTCGTGACCTGGAAGTGAGACGCGAGGACGGCGCGCTCGAGTGGAGACGCGGGATCGGAGCGGAGCCGCCATTGAGGGGGGGGCCGCGTCCTTCGTCCCTCGTCCTCGCTCGTCTCGCCTCGGCCTCTGTCCTCGTTCCTCGTCCTCGTCTCGCTGCATTCCCGCAGAATGGCCGCTCCATCAGCAAACGTGGAGTCAGCTGCCAGTTCGGGCCCGACGTCACCAAGAGCTTCCTGGAGCGCAACCGCCTCGACTACATCATCCGCAGCCACGAGGTGAAGCCTGAGGGCTACGAGGTGGCCCACGATGGCAAATGCGTCACCGTCTTCTCCGCCCCCAACTATTGGTGAGTGCCACCGGCACCCGGGGGGGGGGGGGGGGGGGTGCCACTGCCGCTGGGGAGGAGTGGCCCCCTTGTGCCTGCTCCCCAGCTTATGTGCACCCTCGGTGTCCCCTGAGACTCGGTGTCCCCTCAGCTGGGTCCCCGGGTGTCCCCTGTGCCTCGGTGTCCCAAAGCATCTCCTGTTCCCATCACTGGGGTGTCACCATGTCTCGGCATCCCTGTGTGGGATGTTGCCTTGGTGTCTCTGCACCATGCCTCAGTGTCCCCAAGCGTCCCTGAGCCTCAGTGCCCCTGCACGGGGCTCTACCTCAGTGTCCCCAAGGGTCCCTGAGCCTTGGTTGTCCCTGAGCTTTGCTGTCTGTGTACGGAGCTGTACCTCCATGTCCCCAAGTGTCCCTGTCCCTGGGGGTCCCCAAGCCTCGGTGTCCCCATGGGGGGGCCATGCTTTCGTGTCCCCAAGCATCCCTGTCCCCCCTGCCAGCGACCAGATGGGCAATAAGGGCTCCTACATTCACCTGCGAGGCAGCGACCTGCGCCCTGACTTCCACCAGTTCACAGCAGTGGTGAGTCTCGGGGGGGACACTCCCCCCCACTCCCCCTGAGTCTAGGGACCCCCCTACCCCCTGCCTGGGGACCTGTTGAATCTGGGACCCCCTCAAAAACCTGGGGACCCCCTGAACCTGCGATCCCTGAAAGCTGTCCCCAAAGACCACTGAAATCCTCCCTAGGGATACCCCCAAATCTGTGCCCCGCAAACCCTCTTTGGTGACATCCTGCCCCCCCCTAAATCTTGGACCCTCCAAAACCCACCCCAGGGACCCCCCTCAACCCTGGGAGCCCCAAACTATCCTTGGGGACCCCTAAAACCCACGCTGGAGCCCCCCTGAAACCTCCATATATTCCCTGAACCTCCCAGTGACCCTCCTCAAACCCGAGCCCCCCCCCCGCAACCTCCTCCCCCCCCAAACTGTGGGACTCCCCAAAACCCTCCCTCAGCCCCCCCCCAATAGTTCCCCAGATCCCCCCTCAAGCCCTTTGTCAGCCCCTTCCCCAGCCTGGGGTGATTGGGGGGGCTTCATGGGGGCTAGTGGGGAGCTCAGGGGTTTATGGGAGGGTTCATAGGGGCTATTTGGGGGGCTGTAGGGGTGGCTCTGGGGCTTATGGGGTGGTTTATAGGGGCTATTTGGGGGGGGCTCAGGGGCTGGGGGGCTGTTGGGGGGGGTAATTACAGGTGGTAGCACCCATGGGTGCCCTAGGGCTGGGATTTTTTTTGGGGGGGGGGGGGTGGAAGGAGCTGATTTGCCCCCTCACCCCCCCCCTTTCTCCCACAGCCTCACCCCAATGTCAAGCCCATGATGTACGCCAACACCCTGCTGCAGCTGGGCATGATGTGACCCCCCCCCCCCCCCCCGGGGTGCCCCCCCCCCTCCCCGGGTGCCTCCCCCCCCACCCCAGCACCCCCCAGGGGGGTTTTAATATATTGGAAGATTGTATTTATTCCCCTCCTTCCAGTGCTCCTAGTTTGCCCAGTTTGGGCAGGAGCTGGGACCGCACCCTGGGGGGGGGGGGGGGGGGGGGGGGGGGTCGGGTAGGGGCTGGGGGCAGGGGGGCTGTCCCTCTGCTGGCATTGCCCCCCCCCCCCGGGGGGGGCTGCCCCTTGTTGCCCCTCCCCCAACAAGCAATAGGCGAATGGAGATGGGGGGGGGTTGCTCAGGATTTGCCCCCCCCCCCCCGTGGCCCCTCCCAGGACGTGCCCCCCCCCCCCACCGGGCGATTTTACCGTCTGTAATTAATGATGTTAAAATAAAGTAATTATTGTAAGCTGGGCGGGGACCCAGGCGTCGGGGGGGGGGAGCAGCCCCCACTGTTGCTATAGCGACCCGTGGCTGTAGGTGGGGGTTGTTTCCATAGCAACCAGCTGCCCGTTGCCGTTGCAGCCTGGGGGCCGTTGCAACGCCGCTCTTGAGACGGTGACCCGCTGGCTCTTGCCATGGCGGCGGGAGTGACCATTGGCGGGGGGGGGGGGTGGTGTAAGCTGCTCGTTGCCATGGCGACCTCCCCACGGCACCCACAGCAGAGTGGACGGGGCTAGGAGCGGGGGGCGGAGCTCTCCGTTTCACGTGACTCTGGGGCCACGCGCCTTTCCTGCTCTTTCTCCGCCCGCGGCCGCTTTGGCGCATTGCGGTTCAGCGGCAACCAATCAGGGTGGCGCTTTCAGCCCGCCGCGCCTCCCCAGCCAATGAGGCGGCGGCGCACAGCGAACGAGAGGGATCCTTCCGCCGGGGGCGGGCCCTGACGGGGGTAGGGCCTGCGGAAGGAGCGGGGCCAGAGGGGGATCTGCGGTCCTGCGGAGGAGGAGCCTCTCGCCGCCACAGGAACGCCATGGTCAGGGGGCGGCATCGGAGTTGCCATGGCGACGGGGGGCGCTATGGGGCGGGGGGGGCGGTACCGGGATTGCTTTGGCGACCAAGGGGTTGCTATGACAACGGGTCACTGGTGGTTGGGGGAGGTCTATAGGTGCTGGGGGCATGTTGGGGTTGGGGGGGCTGTGGGTGGCAGTGGGTATCGGGGTGTTGTGTGCTGGGGTATCCCATGGGTGCCCCCTCACCCTTGTCTCCCCCCCAGGCTGACCAGCTCACTGAGGAGCAGATTGCAGGTGGGGACGACACAGGGGGGGACAGCGGGGTGAGGGGACCCTAGAGGGGACCCTGGGTGGGAAAACACTTGGGGGGGACACTGGGGGGGAGGGGGGTTGGACCGTGGGGGGTCAATGTGGTAGGGGAACACACCAGGGTGGAGGGGTAACGCTAGTGTGTCAGGGTGACAGTGGGACACCCAGGAGGGGACATAGGGGTGCTGGGGTGACAGTGGGACACCCTGGAGGGGACATTGGGGCATCAGGGTGACAGTGGGACACCCAGGAGGGGACGTTGGGGTGTCAGTGTGACAGCGGGACACCCAAGAGGGGCCACTGGTGTGTCAGGGGAGTAACACCAGGGCACGCAGGAGGGGACACTGGCCATCAGGGTGACACGGGTGTGCAGCTGGTGGCACCCATGGACCCCCCGGCTGTCCCTGGCCCCCGCTGGTGACAGCACGTGACCCCGTCCCCATGGTGATGGTTCCCAGAGTTCAAGGAGGCGGTCTCGCTCTTTGACAAGGATGGGGGTGGCACCATCACCACCAAGGAGCTGGGCACTGTCATGCGCTCACTGGGCCAGAACCCTACCGAGGCTGAGCTGCAGGACATGATCAATGAGGTGGATGCCGATGGTGAGCCCCACCTGTCCCCACGTCCCTCTGTCCCCCTGCTCACTGTCCCTTCGTCCCACCCCCAGGCAACGGCACCATCGACTTCCCCGAGTTCCTCACCATGATGGCGAGGAAGATGAAGGACGCGGATAGCGAGGAGGAGATCCGTGAGGCTTTCTGCGTCTTTGACAAGGTGGGTCAGGGACAGGGATGGGGACAGGGGAATAGGCGAGGCAACGGTGTCACCACTGTGTCCCCAACCCCAGGACAGGAATGGGTACATCAGCGCGGCAGAGCTGTGGCACGTGATGACCAACCTGGGGGAGAAGCTGACGGATGAGGAAGTGGATGAGATGATCCGAGAGGCCGACATCGATGGTGATGGACAGGTCAACTATGAGGGTGAGTGCCACTGTGACCCCGGGGGTCCCCGCTGTCACCTGGCGTCTCCTCTGTTGCCCACAGGTCCCTGCTGGCACCCAATGGGATCCCGTTGGCATCCACCCACGGGGCTCCTCATCCCCTGGTGCTGCACTGTGTTCCCCATCACCTTTAGCATGGGGTACTACTGTGTCCCCTGTCACCACTGGCCTGGGACACCACTGTGTCCCGTCACCCCTGGCAAGAGCCCTGTGTTGGGGACAGGGACACAGCAGGGACAGGAATGGGGATGGGGACAACATCCACGTTTCCTGTCACCCCTCTTGCCACGAATGTGGGATCCCACTACATTCCCCCATCCCCAAGGGGCCAGACCCACCGTGTCCCCTGTCCCTGCCAGCTTGGGACCCCCACATTGTCGCCTGTCCCCGCTGTGTCCCCCATCCCTACTGGCTCTGCAGTGTCCTCTGTCCCCATCCCTGTCCCTGCTGTGTCCCTGTCCCCAATGCATTCCCTGTCCTTGCTGTGTTCCTGTCCCTGTCGTGTCCCTGTCCCTGCTCTGTCCCCATTGTGTCCTTGTCCCCATCATGTCCCTGTCCCCACTGACCCTCCTTCTCTCCTGGTAGAGTTTGTGCAGATGATGACGGCGAAGTGAGGGGTATGAGGCCACCAGGAACCCCCCCTGCTGCCACCACCTGTCCCTGCCTCCAAGAGGTCCCCAGGCCCCCCCTGCACCCCAGACCCACCATTCAGGGGCACCGATGGGGGTGCTGGGAGGGGGAACCCCACCAGGACAGAGGGACCCCAAACCCTCCATAGGGGCTTTGGGGGAGGGTATGGGGGGGACGCCATTTCCCCATAGAGGGTTTGGGGGGATCCGGGGCAGATCCAGGGTCCTCCTCCACAGCAGGACCCCCTTTGCCCCAGGAGAGTGTTTTGGGGCATTTCAGTGGGATTTTGGGTCTCAGGAGGGTTGGGGATCCCTGGGTGTGGGGAACTGGGACCAGGCCCTGGTTTTGGGGCATTTTGGGGGGCATTTGGGGCCCTTTTTTTTTTGGGGGGGGCACACCAAGCTCTGGTTTTGGGGCATTTGGGGAGAATTTTGGGCCTTGGGGAGGGTGGGACCAGGCCCTGATTTTGGGGGAGAAGTGGGGGGGCTACAGGCCCCCCCCCGTCCGGGCGCTGTCATGGGCGGCTAAAGCTGTGAAATAAACCACTGGTTTTACAGTTCCTGTGGCCTTAACGAGGTGCTGTAACGAGGGGCCCTAATGAGGGCCCTGATGCTGGTGGCACCCCCTGCACAGGGGGTGAGGGTGGGTTTGGGAGTGCCAGGGTGGCGCGATGGTGCATGGTTATGCAGGTTTGGGGGTGTTTGTTCATGTCGGGGTGTAGTTGGGTGCAGTTGGGGTGTATGAGTGTAGCTGGGGCATACTTTGGACTGTAGTAGGGCTGTAGGTGTGCAGCTGGGATTTATGGGAGCAGGTGGGATGTAGTTGGGGTGCAGGGGTATAGCTGGAGTGCAGTTGGGGTGTAGCTGGGGTGCACTGGTTGTGTCTACCTGATGTTTCAGGATGGGCTGTTGGGGTGCGTGTGAGGTGGTGTTGTTGTGTGTGTGGGATGTTGGGGGCGTGTGTGTCCCAGGGTCCCCCAGAGCCAATGCTGGAGAGCAGAGCTCCTGGGGGGGGGGGGAGGCAGCCCCACCCATGGGTGCTTCTCTACTGATTCCACCCAAACACCAGGGTCCTCTACAAGTCCACCGCCCCAACACCTAGATCCTCTTCTGGTCCTTCAGGGTCCCACCTGGTATCTGGAGGGATCCATAGAGGACCAAGATGTTCAAGGGTGGGTCTGTAGAGGACCCAGGTGTCTGGGGGCATCTGGTCCATTTGAACCTTACCCCCCCCCCCCCCCAAAAAAAAACCTCGTCACAATCAAAACCATCATTTAATTCAGTGGAGGAAGTTCCCAACTGCTGCGGTGTGGCTGAGTGTGGTCGTGCTTCCGCTTGCCTGGAGCCAGATATGGCTGTGGTGCTACAGGGTGGAACAGAAACAGGCTGCACTTTGTGGAGAAAAGTGGTGCAATTGGACTGGCTGTGTTGAAGATGTGCATTCTGGGATCTGCTCCCTTCCCTGTTGGGGTGTGATATTACCCCCCCCCCCCGTGCAGGAAAACAGTGGTCAGCCTGGGATGAGTCCTGGGACACAGGAGGGAATGATCCTCTTAGTTGCTTTGGTGGCCTTCCGTGCCCTTCAACCACTGAAGGTTCGACCACGGAAGGTTCAACCCTCTCCCAACGTTCGACCACGGAAGGCTCAACCCTCTCCCAAGGTTCAACCCCTGAAGGTTCAACCCTTTCCCAAGGTTCACCCACTGAAGGTTCAACCTTCTCCCAACATTCAACCACTGAAGGTTCAACCCTCAAGGCAGGCAGGCCAGGACAAAGTTATTCTTTTGGGGGTACCCTCAGTGACGCCGTTGCTTTCTCTTCCTCTGCAGAAGGATTTTTTACATCTTTTCCCCTTTTCTCCTTGATTGCTCTTTGAAATTGGCCAAATTCCCTGTTCCGCATAAGGGATGAAGGGTTGGGAGTTGCCTTTCCCACAAACTCCTACAAAAGGAGAGACATCAGGTTAGGTGTAAGGAAGGCAGACGGAAAACCAAAAAGATTTTTGAAAATGATTCAGTGCAACATTTCAATGACTAAATGGAAAATTTCCTTGGCCCACGAAGGGGGGAAATTGGGGTTTTTCTGGAAAAAAAGGAAGTCCTTACCATGTGCACCAGGATGTGAAACTTGACATTTTGTGGGTCATACTCAAATGGTGTTTCTGGAATTATTGGTTCCACCTGCTGTGGCCACTAGTATGTAAAGAAAAAAATCCCCCAAATATTGACTGTTTTAGACTAAAGCAAGACCAGCAATTGTATGATATACTCAAGACAGTCAGCCTTCAGTTCTTTCCACTGCCTGGGAGAAACCACAAAAATGTCCCATATCATCTATTTGGTCTTTCCAGCCTGGCTGTGGGGACCAGAGGTGGCCAAAAGGTGGCAAACCCATTCTTTGGGTTAAATCTGGGACTTTTGGGGGTTATATCTTTGACCTTGATAGACTGAGAAGTCAATTTTGTCTTCTGTAGAGTCAATGTTCAATGGGGAGACTTTTACTGGATCAGAAAGACCGATGTGCCTTTTGGTGGCACAGGGGGACGAGGACAAAGACAACGTTGCTCTGTCCCACCTTGTCCTTCAAAATCTCCTCTCTGACATAAGTAGACATGGACCCCCCCCAACAGCAATTATTTCTGAAAAAAAAGAAGAAAAAAAGTCAGACTCTCTGGCTCCAAAGGGACAGCACCAAATCAACATTGGCATTTCCAGATTGGGTGTTTTAGCATTAAAATGTCAATGTATTTTGTGGAAAGAGCCCCTGGAGATGTTACCATGGGTGGGGAGCATCTGCAGTGTCAGCAGCTTGTGTGCATGTTTGTCTTTTCCTTGGCAGCTGCGAGAGAGAGCCCTGAAGTAGCCTCAGGTTCACCATCCCCTGCCCAAGGCCTGCAGGCTTGGCCCTGGAATGGGCCAGAAAGTGGTGTTATAGGATCCTTCAGGATGCCTAGATCTCTCTCTTGATCTCTGGTTTCACTTGGGACCTTCGAGACACCCGGATGCCTGGGTTCCCCCCAGGATGTGTGGATTCACTGGGGACCTTCAAGACCCCTGGACACCTCCCCTGGGCTCCTCTTCCAGCAGCACCTGCAGAGCACAACCAGGATGGGACCTGGCAGCTGCCAGCACCCAGTGCCACCAGACCCAAGCCCTGCCCAAGGGCTGTCCTCAGAGGGTGCTGGTGCCAGGGGGCCTTGTCCCCTTTCCCAGAGCCGCCGGGTGTCCCCTCACCTTGATATTCTCTGCCAGCTCCTATCTGTGGCAGAAGACATCCAGGCACTGTGACAAGGTATAGTACCTGATGCTTGTGCACAAGTTGCAAATGGACTTCAGGAACTTCATCTTCTGTCCCTCCTCCTGGCAGCCGGGGGACAGAGACAAACAGGGAGCGTGAGAGTTTGGGGACACACAGCCGGGACTGGAGCACTGGGGGTGCAGTGCTGTGTGGGAGGCCTGGGAGAAGCAGCTCTGCCCAGCCAGCACACCTCCAGCAGCCTGGCAGCATAGCCTGAAATGGGAGCCAAAGGAACCTTAGTAGATATATAGATAAATGGATGTAGATAGAACTGTTTAATAATTATCTAGCTTATAATGAAGTTAAAGAATTTCAGTAGAGGTAGACACGGCCCAAGGGGATGAGAAGTGGTGCTTAATGTTTGCATTGTTGAGGCTGGCTGGGGCAGGAGAAGTCCCTGATAAGAAGCAGCAGTGGACCCCAAAAACCAGCCAAGACCGGCCTTGTGACTTTTGGAACTAATTTTAATATGAAGCGGGGATAGCTCATGCCTATGTATAGGCGTATTGCGAAACTCCATGTATATGTAACACTTGACTATAAATTTGAAGCAAACTGCGAGTCGGGCGCGCACGACTTTGGTGGGACTACCCCCCCGTGCTGCCCAGCGCTGAATGAACATACCTACTTTACAATCTCACCGATTGTGGAGTCTGTTTCCGCACGTCAAGCCCCTGTCAGCCGACTCCAGCACAGCCGTGTTCGAAATGGCCGTGGTTACCTTTTCTGGGCTGCTGACCAAGGCCTGGATGACGTCCACGATTTCCTGTTCTTCTTCGTACATGGGTAACCAGCTGATACCTAATAAAGGAGGAGAGTAGGGAGGGCTGTAGAGATCTCTGAGTCTGGCGGCAGGAGAGAGAGAGGAAGGAGCTCTGCCCTCCATCCAGCCCCGTGCCCGGTCCCCTGGCGCAGTCTTCCCATGCGTGTCAGGGCTGGAGAGTGCAGGGCAGACAGGCTGTGATGCTGGAGCACAGTGTGGTGGGAAAGGCTTCCAGTGCACCGGGCTGAGGAACTGGCTTGCAGATAGGCAGGAAAGGTCCCCATCCCACAGCATCACTGCCTGCTGCCAGCCCAGCTGCCTCTATCTGCCCGTGCCCCGGAGCAGGAGCTGGGTCCCCTCTGCTCTCTCCCTCCTTGGGAGAGGCTGTGCTGGGCCAGCTCTCAGCTGCCCGAGTCATTCAGGCAGTCATGCCCCACCACCCATGGGACCTGCCTGCCAGCATGCCAGGGAAACGTGAATCTGACATCGAGCAGGGTGCGCTCGCTGGCCCCAGCCCTGCCCAGAGCATCAGGGCACCTCACTCACCAGTCAGCAGCGGCTGGACCATGCATCGTCGGGTCTGGTGGAGAACTGCTCTCCTGGGGAGCCCCGTCCTCCTCCCAGGCCACCCTGGGGCGGCTGGGGGTCTCTGCGCCATCCTGCGGGATGGAGGGAAGGGATGGGCAAGGGGGAAGCTTCGGCGAAACGCCTCAGCCTCCCGGGGCTGCCAGGGAAGATGTGGGCTGTGCTCAGGGGCTCCTTGCCAGCTCTGCACTCCTGCCCTGTCCCATCGCTGTCCTGCTGGACACTGCAGGCTGGGGGCCACAGCCGTGCTGCTCACAGGCAGTGCAGTGGGGAGTCACAAAGGCAGAGAGGGGCAGGGCATCCCCTGGAGGGGCACGTGGCTGGCTCAGCCCTGGGCACCTGGGTGCTCTTGGGGTGCTTCTGTGATGGTCTGACAAATTATAGTCAATGTCTCAAACATTCATTAAAGAACTTTGGTGGAGAAAACGGCCTCTGTAAAAACGCTGGAGTTTTGTGAACAGGACAATGTGGCTGGAGGAGAGGGCCCCATGGAGGGTGGGACCACGCTTCTCCAAAGCCGCAATTCCTTATCTTAAGTGACCAGGAGAAGGAGCACAGCATATGCGCCTGGAGGAGGAGGCCCCACGGAGGATGGGACTGTGCTTCTATCTTAAGCGGTTGTGCCAGCAGGGAAAAAGAGGCAACTCTGCGATGAACCACCCCCCCCAAAGCTCACTGACCGATTCCAGAGAACCCCGGGAACGGGAACTGCACATGTCAAGACCATCAACTAAAACACGCTATAAAAGAAGGGAGAACGAGTTCTCAGCGCACGCCCTCCGGAACTGGATCTCTACGCTGGCTGGACCAACGTTGGACCCAGGACTGGTGAAACCCTTTTCTTCTCTCTTTCTTTCTTTTTTTCTCTCTTTCTCTCTCTCCCTCTTTTCCTTCTCTCTTTTCCACAGTCCCTACACCTCATCCTTTTAAACATAAACCGTTGACCAAGTCTGAGACTAGGAGTGGATCTAGCCACCCCTAGGCTCCTCTTTGAGAAGGAGTCCAGAAAGCAAGGGGGTGTGTGGATTGTCCGGCTCATAGTTCACAAATGAGTTTCACCATGTCTAGTGCACACAGGCGACTCATGGGGGGGGGTTACAAAAGTGACCCAGCCTTGGGTTGCCTTGAGGCCCTGTCTCTCTGCAGAGATGACTCACAGGGAGCTGTGTAGACAGCTTAGCCCTGGGTTGTCTGATAAACCCTAAACTAAACAGGGCAGTGGCTGTGCCATTCAAAGAACCAAAACCTGAACTGAGCCTTGAAATCCCTCAACAAATAGTATGCCCTGAGTCTCAGTCCAACCACTATTCAGTTGCTGAGGAAGCAAGGTTAAAAAAAAAAACCCAAAACCTGGAGGGTTTCAGCTTCAGTTTCAAATTACAACCTTGTGTATTCAAACAATCACAGACCAACAAAGGAAAGATAAGGGGAAACTCCACTCAGATATACATAATCCATTTAGGCATATATCATAATCCACTCAGACATAGTCATACACACCATTCCACAAGTCAGGGGATAAAAACTCTAAGATTCAGGTTGGAAATGGGGAGTCACTTCTCCAACTATACAGTTGGCTTGTGAAGGAAACCCTTCCCCCCTTGATCGGGACGCCGGTCAAGGTAACTTCCCTGGGATTGAGAGCCCTTACCTGGAGGGGTAAGTGAATATTGTTTATGCTTTAAGTTTGTAAACACGTGTGTGCTTATGGTTGTCTGTGAATCGGTTGTGGTTGTAATAGTGTACTACTCTTGCCTTAAAAATTGCAATAGTGCATTCCTCCATTGTATCTGTAAAACCTGCAATAGTGGTGTGTTAAGTCTGTAAGTGAAGTTCAAATAAATCATCTGCTTGAACCTTGCAGTTAAGTCTGTGAGTGAAGTTGTCCTGGTTTCAGCTGGGATAGAGTTAACTGTCTTCCTAGTAGCAGGTACAGGGCTATGTTTTGAGTTCAGTATGAGAAGAATGTTGATAACACTGATGTTTGCAGTTGTTGCTAAGTAGCGTTTAGACTAAAGTCAAGGATTTTTCAGCTTCTCATGCCCAGCCAGCGAGAAAGCTGGAGGGGCACAAGAAGTTGGCACAGGACACAGCCAGGGCACCTGACCCAAACTGGCCAACAGGGTATTCCATACCATGGGACGTCCCATCTAGTATAGGAACTGGGAAGTGGGGGCAGGGAATCGCCGTGCAGTGACTAGCAGGGTGTCGGTCGGCGGGTGGTGAGCAATTGCACTGCGCATCATTTGTACATTCCAATCCTTTTATTATTGCTGTTGTCACTTTATTAGTGTTATCATTATCATTATTAGTTTCTTCTTTTCTGTTCTATTAAAGCGTTCTTATCTCAACCCGTGGGGTTTGCTTCTTTTTCCCGATTTTCTCCCCCATCCCACTGGGTGGGGGGGAAGTGAGTGAGCGGCTGCGTGGTGCTTAGTTGCTGGCTGGGGTTAAACCACAACAGAAGTTCAAGTCGTTTGCTTGAACCTTGCAGTTAAGTCTTTTTCTACCACAGTTGTACCCTAAAGTTGCAGGTTTGATCACTTTTGTGAGGCTTAGGGCCTCAAAATTAAGGTTTGGTTCCTAAAAAATACTCTTCAGACCTGAAAAAGGAAGCTCTGTGCCCTGAAAATTTCAACCCTACAAATGAGGACTTGGATCCTAAAAATGCACCTTCAGACCCTCCAAATGGGCCTCTGGAAGCAAAAAAATGAGTTATTAGACCCTCAAAATGAGGCTTTGGAATCTACATGTGAGGGTCTGGGCCCTAAAAATGAGGCTTGGGGCTCTACAAGTGGGGTTTGTGCTGTAAAAGGAGGGTTTGGACCTTAAAAATGGGTATGTGGGCCCTTGCAATGAGGCTTCAGGACCCTAAAAATGAAGGGCTGGATGGTAAAAAACGATCCTTTGGACCTTGAACATGAGGCATTGGGCCCTAAAAATGAGGTTCGGAGCCTCAAAATTTGAGTTTAGAAAGAAGGTTGTGGACCCTGAAATGAGGCTCTGGAGTTTCTAAATAAAAGCTTTGGACCATCAAAATGAGCATTTGTTGACAAAAATAAGGGTTGGGACGCTAAAAGGAGTATTCGGCCACTCAAAAGGAGGCTTTGGGACAGAAAAAAGTGTACTTGGGCCTTATAAACGAAGCTGTGACCTCTAGAAAGTGGCTCTCAGTCCTAAAAAGGAAGGTTTGAAACCTAAAAATGAGGCATGTTACCCCAAAAGAGCGATTAAAACCCTGAAAATGAGCCCCCGGGCCCCAAAAGCGAGGGTTTGGACCATAAAAAGGAGGTTTTCGACCCCAGAATCGAAGTTTTGGACTCTAAAACTGAGGCTTTGGGCCCTAAAAGAGGGGTTTGGAGCATAAAAATGAGGGCTTGGAAAACGCAGGATGCAGCTTGGAGCCTCAAAGCAACTGGCTGGATCCTAAAAATGATGCTGCTCTATAAAAATGAGATAGCTGCTCCTGTGCATGTAGCACCCCTGGTCCTGGTCCTGGCCCTGCTCCCTCCCTTGCCCCAGCTGCCCCCGGTCCGCCTCTCACCTGTTTCTCCTGAGGCCGCTCAGCCTCTGCCCTCTCCGGCAGAGGAACTGGGCCACAAGTGACATCACAAGCATCTGCACAAGCCACGTTCCTGGGCCTGCCCTATCAGCAGTGACACAAACACCACCACAAGATCCTAAAAATGAAACTGCGGCTCACTAAAAAAAGGCTATGGGTAATGAAAGACAGGTTTGGACCCTCCAAATGAGGATTTCAGCCCTCAAAAGCAGGCTTTGTCACCGCAAAGAATGGGGGAGATGCTACAAATACGCTTTGGACCCTGACAACAAGGTGAACCTATTGGCTCCTCTATGGCCCCCAGAAATGAAGCTTTGGTGCCAAATATAGGGCTTTGGGCACTACAGTTGAGGCTTAGAGCTGTGAAAGGGGGGTTTGGACTCTCGGAAGGAAGGTCAGGGCCTTAAGAATGGGGCTTTGGGCCCTAAAAATGGTGCTTTAGAAATGAAAATGAGGCTTTGAACCCTGAAATTAGGTTTGGGGCCCTCAGTTGGATGCTTTGGTACCCAAAACTAAGGCTTTGCACCCTAAAAAGGGGTCTTCGGATGCGCAAAAGGAGGCTTCGGGCCCTCAAAATTGCAGACCAAATACTAAAAATGAGCCTATGGTCCATGAAAAGGAGGATTTGGTCCCCAAAAAGCAGGCTTGGGAAGCTAAAAAATGAGGGTTTGGGCCTGAAGTGAAAATGTGCCTTTTGGACCCTATAAAGAAGGCTTGGGACTCTCAAAATGAGGCTTTGCACCTTCATAATCAGACTTGAAGAAATCGTTACTCAAAGGATTTGGTCCACATCACGACCATCACTCTTCTTGGCAACAGAGGGGAAAGCTCTGGATGACAAAGGATATCAGGATGCGCTCCAGAAAAAAAAGACCAGTGCAAGAAGATCCCTGTCACCTACCTGCAAAGGAATAATTCTAGCTCTATGAAACGGGTACCCAAAATGAAAACACATGGAACAGCAGCCATCATCAAAACTCTTTCAGGGGTAGTTTTAACTGCAGCAGGTCTGCAGGGAGACAAACTTACTGTCACTGTCACAGGGCCCCAAAAGGAGTAATAATTAGCAAACAGAAACTCTACCCATAGCCCATATCTATCTAGCCTTTAAAGGTCAAGCAGCTCTGAAGGTCTACACCAGCCTGTACTTACATCCTGTGTCTACCTGCTCCATGATCTGTCTAGAAACTCAAATCACAATTACCTTTGAAAAAGAATGGAACCTGGGGGGGAAGGGGAGTGACAGGAAGACACTGGTGGAAAAAAGGAAAAGTGCAGGCATGCAATTACAAATGGAAGGAGCCAAGTTATCCCAAAGACCAGCTCAGCCCAACTCGCTCTTGCTGGCAAAGAGCTGTGCAGCTTGGAGGAAAAAAAAGCAGACTTTGGTGCTGGGACGCACACCAACGCCTGAGCTCAGATCTGAAACAGCAGAAAAACCTTGTCAGGGCTCCTTTCCGCTGTCCTCCTACCTGGGTGCACGCTGCAACTTCCTTGTTTCCCTGAAGTCCTCCCAGACTGACAGGGAGATGGCATCCGTCCAGTCCACGTGCCATGACGAAGAAACAGTTTTGATCATAAAGCGGGTAGCAGATAACTGCATCTGCAGAAGCAAGGGGGCAGCCACGCCTCAGCTTCAGAGATGCCCAAAGCTGCCCCGGGAGCCCTCGGTGCCCCAGCATTTGCTTGGCCCCGAAGCCCCGCAGGGCCTGGCCAGCACTGGGGAGCCCCAGGGACAGAAGGGAAGGTCAGCCCCCTGTGGGGAGAGTGACAGGGGCTCTGTCCTTCCTTCTGGCCGCAGGAGGATGCCCTGGGCCACGCCAGGACAGGGTGTCTCTCCTCCTCAGCCCCAGGGGGAAGGTGAGGCCTGAGGAAGGCCCTGGGTGCTGGGCTCAGCATGGGCAGTATGACCGGGGCCAGAGCCCTGTCTCCTGCTGGGTGCCGGCCTGGCTGAGGCCAGCAGCTCCTGTCACGCAGCTCCTCCTGCCCGGGCCTGTGGCTGGAGCACAGACCGACCCGCATTTTGGGAAAGCCTTGCCGATCCAGAGCGAACGCAGAGCAGCTCCCCTCCCGTCCCGTCCTGTCCTCTCACGTTCCCTCCCCTTCCCTCCCTCCCTGAGGGGGCGCAGACCCCACGAGCAGACCAGACCGAGGCAGGGCAGACCTGTGCACACACCTTGCACTGCTGAGAGAACAGCTCCAGGTGAAATGGCCCCTCTGGAAGGCCGTCTCTCCACAGGCCCAGTGTCCCGGCTGGCTGAGGCGCAGCTGCACTGAGGGGGGCGCAGCTGGTGCAGGGCAGCTCTGTGAGGAGAGGCCGGGGCTGCCCCTGCCCGCCCGGCAACAGCTGTGCCATTGGCCACAGCTGAGCCAATCAGCATAGCCGGTGTTGGCCTGTCAGTTACTGCCAACCTGGGGTGGGGCCGGAGGGGGCAGAGGCCGAGCGGCCTGAGGAGAAGTGGGGGAGAGATGGGGTGGGGCAGCCGGGGAGCAGGGCCAAGGCCGGGACCAGGTTTGCAATTGAAAATTGCAGGGGCAGGTTGTCTCCCAGCGTGGACGGGCCTGGGGGAGACCTGGTGTCATGTAAAAGAGTAATTTGGCAGAAAATAACCCCCCTTGCGTTCCAGCTTATCCTCAGATATCAGAGGGGCTGGGGGCAGCTAGGTTTAGATGCTGACTGATATCCAATTTGGCACTATTAGTCCGGTTGCGTTCAACTTATTGAACTCTCACGATTACGGATTCACTAATAGCGCACTGCGCTTTCAGCTTAGTCACGCTCCATGGACTCACATGGCCAGACTTAGAGTTGGTGGCACCCAATGAGAAACTTTTACGGCTAGCTTAACAAATAGTGCAGTTTATTAAAGCAACAGATTTACAGGTTCTTATGGATCGCCAGTGATAAATACACTGTCTGCACAAGCACATGCAAACGTTAAATGCAGTGCATGAAATAAAAAAGAAAAGTGATTCTATATATATAGAGAGATTACTAAGTAATCCGTATCTCACCCAAAGGTGTCCCTATGGGGGGGAAGGGAGGCTCAGCCTGTCGACTGATCCCAGGAGTCAGAGGTAGTCTGCGATGGTATCTTCCCTGACTTGTCTTCGATGTTGCCTTCCCTAACATTCCCCCTTCCTTAGGCCATTTTTATACAGTTTTTACTTCAAGGTGGAGCTTGAGTGACTTTTGTCATACATACCTTTATTATGTTTGGTATAAAATTCTCTCGCTTCACTTTTAAAGGTATAGATTAACAAAAATTCAGAGCGCAGGCTCAGTGAGGGGGTGGTCGCACCTCAGAGGCCAGTAGTCTTTGGGATGGAGGTGTGTTTTGGTATTATAATGATATTATAATGAGCAAAGTTCGCACAAAGGACAGCATTCTGTTGAAACATGACAGACTGTTGGCCCAGGGGGTCAAATATGCAGTTTATCAGTACCATAGTACCATGAAGTTCCCATTTCTGCAGTGATTCACAGAGCCTGGCTGCGGAGTCCTCACCCTGTTCCACACTCTGTGCCAGTTTGCAGGTAATGTTGTCTAGGGAACCACTATGGAATGGATTCCTTGCATACCAGTTGCATTCCACCCTGAAAGCTTCTTCGATGTTATATCTTTCCTTAATGTGTGAACAATGCCGTACCTTTAATATAGGTTTAATTTCAGTCACCTCCAGTATTATTCCACACAACTCCTCTCTGTTAGTGTTGCCTCCAGTTGCCTCCTGTTTCATCCTATTGTCTCCTCCTTTTTCTCTTTTTGTTGCCTCCTCCTTCGTCTCTGGTGTCCTCCTCTTGCCTCCTCTTTTTTCCTTCTCCTGTGGCCTCCTATTGCCTCCTCCTCCTCCTCCTCTACTTGCCTCCTGTTACCTCATCTGGCATCCTGTGGTCTCCTCCTTTTTCTCTTTCTGTTGCCTCCTCCTCCTGTTGCCTACTCCTCCTCCTCTTGCCGACCTTTGTCTCCTGGTACCTCTTCCTCCTAAGCCCCTCTTGCTTCCTCTTGCCTCTGTCCTTTTCTCCATCTCGTAGGCCTCCTCTCCTCAACTGTTGCCTTCTGCTGCCTCCTGTTGCCTCCACTTCCTCATCCTCCTCTTGTCTCCTCTTGCTTCCTCCTCCTCTTCCTCCTCCTTTGGCTGCCTTCTCTTGACCCTTGGTGTGTCCTCCTCCTTCCCCTCTTCCTCTTTTCTCCTCTTGCCTCCTGTTGCTACTTGTCTTGTCCTCGGCCTCCTCCTCCTCCTGTTTCCTTCTCCTCCAGGAGGCAACAGGAGGTCCCAGGAGAATGAGGGAACAGCAGGCAAGGAAAGGCAGCAGGAGGCAAGAGGACACGGAGACAGGAGGAGGAGGATGCAACAGGAGGCAACAAGATGCAAGTGGAGTCAATATTAGGAGGAAGAGGAGGAGGAGGCAAGAGCAGGATGAGGTGGAGGAGGGAACGGGAGGCAGGAGGAACCAAGAGCAGGAGGTGGAGGAGGAGGTAAGAGGAGGCAACAAGAAGCAAGAGGAGGCAAGAGGAAGAAAGAGAGGAGGGGGAGGAGGAGGAACAAACGGGGAAGTAGGCAAGAGGAGGCCACATGAGCCAGATTTGGCAGCAGGAGGCAAAGAGAGGAAACAGGAGGAGGAGGAAGAGGCAAGAGGAGGTAAGAGGAGGCAAGAGGATGATGAGGCAAAAGGAAGCCAAAACAGGAAGAAGAGGAGAAGGAGGAGGAAATTGGAGGCAGCAGGAGGCAAGCTCAGAACACTAAAGCAGGTGGAGGAGGAGGCACTAAAAGGCCAGTGGAGCCCCGAGAAGGAGGAAGACGCCTTATCCTTTTGCCTCCTGTTGCCTGCTGTTGCCTCCAGTCGCCTCCTCCCTCATCATGTTGTTTCCTATTTCTCCTATTGCATCCACCGATTCCTCCATCCTCCTCCACCTCCTCCTCCTCCTCCATTACCTGTTTTATCCTGTTTCCTCTTCATGCACCTTATGGCATACCGTTGCCTCCTTCTCTTTTGCTTCCTCTTGCCTCCTTTTGCCTCCTCCTGTGGGAGCAGCTCGGAACACCTGGCATTTGTTTTCAAGAGTGACCATTAGAATTTGTTGTGCTGCATGTTTGCCAAGCCTTTGAAGAACTAGTTTCACAAGGTCAGGTTGGAGGATGGCCTTGTGTAGGCCTGGGAAGATGTGGCTGAAGACAGTCACGAGTATGTGTATGGAATGTTTTTATCTTTAACTGTTCTGGGGACTGGCAAACATCCCAGCTGGGCCAGATATGCCCTCCTGTGTTTGGTAGTATTGGCTTGTTGCTGTTAGTTCTTTCTAGACCTTTGTTGAAACATATATAAGTTTGATCTTTTAGTGAAATAAAGGGAATCTTGCACAGAGAGCTTGAGTGCTTGATTCAGTCGCCGCAAATTATGTTATTCTCTACTTCCCATCAGCAGGTGATGTCGAGCCACTTCCTGGAAAGCAGGGCTTCAGTACGCATAGTGGTTGATCCAGAAGAGAAAATGCCCCCCTTCCGTCTCCCTTTACTTAGCTTTTAAATCTGAGCTGACGTCATATGGTATGGAATATCTGTTTGGTTAGTTTAGGTCAGCTGTCCCTGGTTATGTCCCCTCCCAAGATCTTGCCCAGCCCCAGCCTGCCATTGAGGGGGGCAAAAATGTTGGAGAGACAGCCTTGGTGCTGTGCCAGCGCTGCTCAGCAGTAGCCAAAACACTGGTGTGTTATTGACACCTTTGTAGCTACCAATGCAGAGCACAGCACTATGAGGGCTGCTATGGGGAGAATTAACTCCATCTCAGCCAGACCCAATACAGGCACAATCCATCAGAGTAACTATTTCAATTTAAAATAAAATCAATAAACAAATAAAAAAAATTACTGATGTGGATGAAGCCATTTTCTATTTCTGCACTAGACTCTTTATATGTTTATTTATACATATAATAGATACCCACCTGTAGGGAACACCGTTTGGAAGATCTCGCGATGTCACGGAAAGGTAGAAGGCTAGTCGTCGCCTCCCTATGACATATCAGTAATCCCACCTACCGTTGTTAGTATAAAAGGAATTAACTGCGCAATAAAGGACGGAGTTGGCACTCACACCATGTGTGTTATCTGTCTCTTCCCTGGTCCGGGCCGACCAGTGATCTAATCGCGGCACCTTGATATGTAGGCAACGCTTACATAGTGGTGACCCCGACGTGATCGGCCGCACAGGCGGACGATGGAGCTTGCGCAAGCGATTAAGGTATTAAAGGTGT
The DNA here is from genome assembly GCF_900496995.4 of Aquila chrysaetos chrysaetos. Classification (NCBI taxonomy): domain Eukaryota; kingdom Metazoa; phylum Chordata; class Aves; order Accipitriformes; family Accipitridae; genus Aquila; species Aquila chrysaetos. The sequence continues at coordinate 76,422 of NW_024470388.1, read as the reverse complement.
TAGCTGATGAGGTGGGTGCCCGCGGTTCGATTAGGAGGGGCCCCATGGGCGAATGCATCCAATGGATGCTGCGCCGGGGGGACATTGAGTCTCCTAGATAAGTTTTGAGCCCCCCAAATTGGGGAGAGAGTTCGGGAGTCCTTGCTCCGATCCGAGCGCGGAGCTGCTGAACGATCGCAGAGTTGGGGGAAGGTGGAGCAGGTGGTCGCGGCGGGGACGGGAGGCTGAGGCGTGCTGCTGGCGGCGCGAGCTGCTGCGGTCTGCGGGTGCAGCGTCGCCTCGGGAGCAGCGGGGGACAGCGCCCTCGGGGACAGCGGGGACAGCGCCCTCGGGGACAGCGGGTCGGACTCAGACGGAGCGGGCGGCCGTGGAGCGGGGCTCGCAGAGTGGGCCGTCTTTGATCGCGGACATGGGCACGGAGGGTGCGGCGGAGACGGAGGTTTTTCCTGCAGAGGCGGCACCAGCGGGGACCTGATGCGCCCCCCCCCAGTATCCACGAGAGGAGTTGCGGCGGGGTGGTTCGGCAGCTCGTGGGGAGGGACGGTTTGCAACGACTCAGGCACAGGCACAGGGCATACGCGGGGCGTGACTTTACGGTCAGTTGCAACAACTGCCTTGGCCGCACTTGGGCGTGTCGCGGCCATGGATAGAGCGGACCCCCCTTGCGTGAAAGTTCCGCAGGGGATTGCCGAGAGGTTTACTGCCTTTTTAGATCGGCTTCAGCTTGCTGTGCAGGCGGCAAACCTTCCGGAGGCGGCTAAAGAAGCGATTGTGGTTGAATGTGCTAAGGCTCAAGCTAACCCACAGAGCGCAGCGCTTGTCTCTCATTTGCCAGCGGGTTCGTCCCTAGGTAACATGATACGCCAGGCACTGGAGAGAGAGCAACACCGGGAAGCGCGTCCGATAGTGGCGGCCTTGCAACGAGTTTTGCAGGCGGGTACAGCCTGATACTGCTTTTGAGGAGGCAGTCTGTAAGCAGGCCGCTAATGAGCAGGATTCTGATTCCGATAATAATTCTTTTGTATCAGGCAGGGTGGACTCTGAAAAAGAGCCGCATTTATATCCCTCATTACCTCCACCGCTGCCTGCCACGGCCGTCCCGCCGCTGCCTCCCACGGCCTCTGCGCGGCCGGGACCGCTGCCGTGCCGCCGCCGTCCCCCACCCCCCCACCCCAATCGCCTGGTACTCCCTCTCCAGGGTTTGCCGAACTTAAAACAGAACCTAACTTTACTACACTACCTGTATCTCCTTTTCCTACTAACCCCTCTAACTCTATGCCTCTGTCTAATCCGTGACGATTCACTTAATGATTTGGGAAAAAATACACATAGTTTGATGCAACGCTGTCGAGGAAAAGCTCTACAGCAAGGAGATACCATGTTTACTTTTCCTGTTGTATGCACACCTGCCTCAAGAAATGCAAGAACCTCAAGAGTTAGAGTTCTTAGGATCAGTCATCATGAATGCCTGTGTGATGTTTAATTACACCTATAACACCACTCGAAAGGGTCAGAATGTAAATGCTATTTTGCCTGTATATAGAAATGCTACAGCTTGGTGTAACTATAATCTATTCCAGAATATCACACTCTTTTTTTCTATTCCAGCTGCTTTACCTGCGGGGATATTTTTAATTTGTGGAAATAAAGCGTGGGAGAGGAATTCCATTGAAACTTAACGGGAGGCCATGTAGCCTTGGACGACTTGCGTTACTAACACCCGATATCAATATGATTCACAGTAAAAGGCTCACGATAACTGACACAGGTTTAACTGGATGGCTGACAAGTTTGAGAATTACGGGATGGTTGAAAGATTTGCTTATACATAACTTAGTTATTTTAATTGTAATATTAGCAGTTGTAATGATTGTACCACGTATCATAAAATAGTTGAACGTATGATGCAAAAGCATTTCATGTAACTTGGCTTGCATAAAAATAATTTAAAAAAAAAAAAAAGAGAGAGAGGAAGAGACAGGAAAAAAAAAAATTAATGAAACAAACGGCTGGAGAGGGGGGAAGAGAGATGCGGTTTGCGGAACACACAGACATGGCAGCTGAAGAGTGAGAACATCTAAGAGAAATAACCCTGCAGACACCAAGGTCAGTGCAGAAGGAGGGGGAGGAGATGCTCCAGGCGCCAGAGCAGAGATTCCCCTGCAGCCCGTGGGGAAGACCGTGGTGAGACGGGTCGTTCCCCTGCGGTCTATGGAGGTCCACGCTGGAGCAGTGTGCTCCTGAAGGACTGCACGCCGTGGAGGGGACACATGCTGAAGATCTTCGTGGAGGACTGTCTCCCGTGGGAGAGATCCCACGCTGGAACAGGGGAAGAGTGCGATGAGTGCTGCCACTGAGGAGGATGAAGTGACAGAGATAATGTGTGATGAACTAACAGCAAAAACCTCATTTCCCATTCCCCTGTCCAGCTGTGAGAGGAGAGAGTGATAGGATAGCTATGGTAGGTGACTGGTGTTCAGCCAGGATCAACCCATCACATAGACAAAAATGCATTATAAAATAGAATGAAATTACATTGCAATTGGGAATTTCAAAAACAAGGGCTCTGTGTAACTCCTTTACAAGGGAGTGAAAGTGTATATATGAATTAGCAGAATAAGGTGTTTTTCAAAGAATTGTCTAATATTGTTGAATGCTTAAATCCAAAAATATGATTTGAAGGTTTAAATTTGTGTATCTGAATTTATATTGCTATTGGAGAATTATTAATCATTTGTGTGTTTGCAGCAATCAGAATCACCTGAGGAGCAGTACGAGGATTGCGTCAGTTCGAAGCTAGAGTCCTCGCTGCCTCCTCATGAATCTGATGTTCCTAAACAAAAAAGGGGGAGATGTGGGAGCAGCTCGGAACACCTGGCATTTGTTTTCAAGAGTGACCGTTAGAATTTGTTGTGCTGCATGTTTGCCAAGCCTTTGAAGAACTAGTTTCACAAGGTCAGGTTGGAGGATGGCCTTGTGTAGGCCTGGGAAGATGTGGCTGAAGACAGTCACGAGTATGTGTATGGAATGTTTTTATCTTTAACTGTTCTGGGGACTGGCAAACATCCCAGCTGGGCCAGATATGCCCTCCTGTGCTAGTAGTATTGGCTGTGAGCCGTTAGTACTTTCTGGATCTTTGTTGAAACATATATAAGTTGGATTCTTTTGTGAAACAAAGGGAATCTTGCAAAAAAAAAAAAAAAAAAAAAAAGAAAAAGAAAAGGGGAAATTGTGGGAGATTTCATAGAAAATGGGGGAACATTTCTTTGAGCCTGATTATTTAGAGTTAGCATAAGTAGCCCGCAGTCAACATGAGTGGACCGGAGTACGCTCCCTTTAAGCCACTACAGTATTTGCATGTTACCGTAGACACCTATAGTAAATATATTCTCGCTACAGCGCACAGGAAGCAGAATAGCTTGGCGGTTGTACAACACTGGCGTGCTTGCATAGCCCAACTGGGGATTCCACAACAGATCAAGACGGATAATGGTGCAGCTTATACTGCGGAAAAGGTGAAGCGATTTTGTGCAACCTGGGGTATTGACCTTGTACATGGCATTCCTTATAACAGCACCTGCCAGGCCATTGTAGAACGAGCACATTGAACCTTAAAGACCCTGCTAGATCGGCTTAGGGAGGGGGACCAGGCGGAGCCCTCCTGGTTACGGGATAACTCACCTGTTCTCCGTACACAGCGTCTCCTGTTAACTGCGTTAACTTCATTAAATCAGACAATTCGGGGGGACCTGGACCAGACGGCGGCGCAACGACATTTTACGACTACGGAAGAGAAAGGCCCCTACCCGTTGGTCCCTGTGCGTGATCCCCAGACACGCCAATGGGACGGACCGTTTGAGCTGCGTTGCCTCGGGCGGGGGTACGCCTGTGTACAGACGCCTGAAGGGCTACTGAAATGGGTCCCTAGTCGTATGGTTCGTCCTGCCCTAACCTCGTAGTGTTTGAGTGTTTTTCTTTACAGATTGCTGTTATCCTTTCCTGGCTTGTGACGTCTTGGGTATCTGCTACGAATTTCTGACGCTGGAGCAATTAATAAACAAGATAACAGAACTGCAGAAGCAAGAAGCAGCTGCAAGACCTTTATAGCAATTAAGAAAACTGTCATTTCGGCTTGGAGCATTTAGCTGCGGGATGGGGACTTAGGAGTTGGTTTGTATCTTTGTTAAAAATCGGGGTTTCTTTTATTCTTGTGTGTTTTATTAGGTATAATGTTGCTTTTACTGTGTTTAATTAATTGTGTTCATAGATCTTGTAGGTCACCTTAGCCAACATAACAGGTCAAGATTCTCTGTGCACTGCAACCACATCACTAAGCCCGTGAACCAATAGACAGGATGGCTATGACTTGTGCGGCACGCCTGGCCAGCGACCGCATGTGCCATAGGCTCCCTATGTTTCAACTGAGGCGAATTTTGGCACCCACTGACCACGCGTGCTAAAATCTGTTCCTCTGCAAATGTACAAATGCCAGGATTTTCCGAAGAGCATCGGGCTGGTGTACGGCAAGGCCATCGTTGCCTCTGTGGGGACGCCCACGTAAAGCTGGCACCTACCGATTGCTGGGCTGAGTTCGCGGATGGTGGTGACTAAATCTGTTAATGCTCTTCTAATAGAAAAAGGGAGGGGGAATTGTTGTGGGAACATATTTAGCTAACGGTCACAAGAGCATTCCAGACGCCTTTAGAAGGCCTTGAACAGAATAAACAAGAAGACAAAAATAAGAAAGATACCAATTAGAAAAACACAGGTGCATATTCCACGATAAAGAGAACTTGGCACAACCAACCTCGATTCGGCAGTTTATCTTGACCAATTAGACTGAAACAAGTCTTGTATGTTTTAGTTAGTCTAGCCAATTATGTCTTATGTTTATGCGCGTGTACAGTGTTGATACAACCGATCATTAAGTGCAACTGGACGCGTGGACAGTGCATGAATAATGTGTGAATAGTGTATGTAACCAATAGGAGCTAGTTGGACATGAGGAGGGGGAAATGTAGGGTACAGCGTTCGGAAGATCTCGCGATGTCACGGAAAGGTAGAAGGCTAGTCGTCGCCTCCCTATGACATATCAGTAATCCCACCTACCGTTGTTAGTATAAAAGGAATTAACTGCGCAATAAAAGACGGAGTTGGCACTCACACCATGTGTGTTATCTGTCTCTTCCCTGGTCCGGGCCGACCAGTGATCTAATCGCAGCACCTTGATATGTAGCACTGCTACACCCACCCTACACACTCATTATGGACCCCTAAGCCTAGCCTGCCCTAACCACAACCAATATGACTCCTAACCCGCTGACCCCTAGCCCGCCCTAACCCTTACCTGAGGACTTCAAGGCGTGGGAAACCATAGCCCGCCCTAACCCTAGCCTGGAGAACCCCTAGCCATGGAGAAACCTAGCCCGTGCTAAACCTAGCCCGGGGAACCCTAGCCCACCCTAACCCTAATGCCGAAGACCCCTAGACCTGGGGAAACCTAGCCCGCCCTAACCCTAGCCCTGACAACACCTAGGTCCAGAGAACCCTAGCCCACCCTAACCCTAACCCCGAGTAAGCATAGCCAGCCCTAACTGTAACACTGAGGACCTCTAGCACCAGGGAACACTAGCCTGCCCTAAATCAAGCCCTGGGGAAACCTAGCCTGCCCTCATCCTAAGGCCGAGGAACCCTAGCCCTGGGGAACCCTAGACCACACTAATCTTAACCACAAGGATTTCGAGGTCCGGGGAACCTTAGCCCACGCTAACCCTAACACCGAAGACCGCTAGCCCGCCCTAATCCTAGCCCCGAGGACCCCAGGCCCGGGGAACCCTAGCCTGCCCTAATCCTAGCTCATAGGCCCCCTAGCCCAAGCAAAACATAGCCTGCCCTATCCCTAAACCAGAGAACCCCTAGCCCCAGGGAACCCTAGCCTACACTAACCCTAAACCCAAGGAATCCTAGCTCCATGGAATACTAGCCCGCCCTAACCCTAACCCTGAGAACCCCTAGGCGCGGGGAACCCTAGCCCACCCTCATCCTAAGGCCGAGGAATCCTAGCTCCAGGGAACACTAGCCTGCCCTAAATGTAGCTGTGGGGAAACCTAGCCCGCCCCTAACCCTAACCCCAATGACCCTTAGCCCTTGGGAATCCAAGCCCGCCCTCATCCTAATGCCGAGGAACCCTAGGCCCAGGAAACCTTAGCCCGCCCTAACCCTAGACCTGGGGAAACCTAGCCTGCCTTAACCCTAGCCCCGGGGACCCCTAACCCGCCCTAAAATTAACCCCAAGGACGTTGAGGCCTGGGGAACCATAGCCCACCCTAACCCTAACCCTGAGGAAGCCTAGCCCCAGGGAACCCTAGCCCGCCTTGACCCTAGCACCGGGGAAAACTAGCCCATCCTAAACCTAGCCCGAAGGGACCCCTAGCCTGCCCAAACCCTAACACCAAAGATCCCTAGCCCCGAGGACCCCTAGCCCCGGGGAACGCTGGCCTGCCCTAACCCTAGGCCCAGGGAAAACTAGCCCGACCTAACCCTTACCACGAGGACCCCTAGCCCCAGCGAAATATAGCCCACCATAACCCTAGCCCCAAGGAACCCTAGGCCCGGGGAAACCTAGCCCCGAAGACAGCTAGCCCCAGGGAACCCTAGCCCACCCTAACCCTAACACCAAGGACGCCTAGCCCCAGGGAACCCTAGCCCGCCATAACCCCTAACGCCAAGGACGCCTAGCCCCAGGGAACCCTAGCCTGCCATAACACTAGCCCCGAGGAAACCTAAGCCTGGGGAAACCTAACCCCGAAGACCGGTAGCCCCAGGGAAACGTAGCCCATCTGAACCATAGCCAGAGGACCCCTGGCCCCGTGGATCCCTAGACTGCCCTAACCCTAGCCCCAAGGATCTCTAGGCCGGGGGAAACATAACCCCAAAGACTGCTAGCCCCGGGAAAACCTAGCCTTCCCTAATCCTAGCCTGGAGGACCGTTAGCCTTGGGGAATACTAGCCCACCCTAAACCTAACGCTGAGGACCCCTAGCCCTGGAGAACCCTAGCCCCGAGGACCCCTAGGCCCAAGGAAACCTAGCCCACCCTAACCCTGAGGACCCCTAGCCCAGAGGACCCCTAGACCCAGTGAAACATAGCCCACCCTAAACATAGCCCCAAGGAACCCTAGGCTCGGGAAACCCTGCCCTGAAGACCACTAGCCCCCAGGGAATCCTAGCCAGCCCTAACCGTAACATGGAGGAACCCTAGCCTGCCCTAAACTTAGCCCTGGGGAAACCTAGCCCGCCCAAACCCTAGCCCCGAGGACCCCTAGCCCCAGGGAACCCTAGCCTACCCTAAAGCTAACCCTGAGGACCCCTAGCCCCGGGGAAATCTAGCCTGCCCTAAACCTGACCCTGAGGATGCCTAGCCCTGGAGACCCCTAGCCTGCCCTAACCTTAACCCCGAGGACGACGAGGCCCAGGGAACCATAGCCTGCCCTAACCCTAGACCTGGGGAACCCTAACCTGCCTTAACCCTAGCCCCGGGGACCCCTAGCCCCAAGGGCCCTTAGCCCTGGGGAACCCTAGCCCACCCTAACCCTAACACCAAGGACGCCTAGCCCCAGGGAACTCTAGCCCACCATAACCCTAATGTCAAGGACCCCTAGCCCCGGGGAACCTGAGCCCCGGGGAACTGTAGCCCGGAGAACCGTAGCCCACCCTAACCCTAGCCCCGAGGAAACCTAGGCCCAGGGAACCCCAGCCTGCCTTGACCCTAGCACCGGGGAAAACTAGCCTGCCCTAAATCTAGCCTGAAGGACCCCTAACCTGCCCAAACCCTAACGCCAAAGATCCCTAGCCCCAAGGACCCCTAGCCCCGGGGAAACCTAGCCTGCCCTAACCCTTACCACGAGGACCCCTAGAACCAGGGAACCCCAGCCTACCCTAAACCTAGCCCTGAGGAACCCTAGCCTTAACCCTAAGGACGTCGAGGCCTAGGGAACCATAGCCCCACCCTAACCCTAGCCCCGAGGACCCCTAGCCCCAGGGAACCCTAGCGCTAACCCTGAGGACCCCTAGCCCCGGGGAAACCTAGCCCGCCTTAAACCTAACCCCGAACACCCCTAGCCCCAGGGAACCCTATCCTGCACTAACCCTAACACCGAGGATCCCTAGCTGCAGGGAAACATAGCCTTCCCTGGCACTAGCCCTGGGGACACTTAGCCCTGGGGAAACCTGGCCAGTCCTAACCCTAATGCCGAGGAACCCTAACCCACCCAAACCCTAGCCCCGAGGATGCCTAGGCCCGGGGAACCCTAGCCCACCCTAACACTAGCCCCGAGGACCCCTAGCCCTGGGGAACGCAAGCCTGCCCTAACCCCAAACCCAAGGAATCCTAGCTCCAGGGAACACTAGCCCACCATAAACCTAGCCCTGGGGAAACCTAGCCCGCCCTAACCCTAACGCTGAGGAACCCTAGCCTGCCATAACCCCAGCCCCAATGACACCTAGGCCCGGGAAACTCTAGCCTGCCCTAACACTAACCCCGAGGACCCTGAGCCCCAGCCAGGGAACCCTAGCCTGCCCTAAACCCAGCCCCGGGGAACCCTAGCCCACCCTAACCCCGAGGACCCCTAGCCCGCCCTATACCTAAGCCCGAGGAACCCTAGCCCTGGGGAACCCTAGCCCGCCCTATCCTTAACCCCGAGGACGTCAAGGCACGGGGAACCGTAGCCTGCCCTAACCCTAACCACAGGGACCTCTAGCTCCAGGGAAACCTAGCCCGCCCTAACCCTCACCCCGGGGACCCCTAGCTCTGGGGAAGCCTAGCCCATCCTAACCCAAACCCTGAAGACCCTAGCACCAGGGAACCTAGGCCACCCTAAACCTTGCCCCAAGGACCCCTAGGCCTGGAGAACCCTAGCCCACCCTAACCCTAATGCCAAAGACCCCTAGCCCCGGGGAAACCTAGCCCGCCCTAACCCCAGCCCGTAGGACCCCTAGCCCCGGGGAAACCTAGCCTGCCCTAAATCTAACCCTGAGAACACCTAGGCCCGGGGAACCCTAGCCCACTCTAACCCCAAGGAATCCTAGCTCCAGGGAGCACTAGCTGGCCCTAAACCTAGCCCCTGGGAAAACTAGCCTGCCCTAACCCTAATGCTGAGGAACTCTAGCCCGCCCTAACCCTAGCCCCAAGGTCGCCTAGCCCCAGGGAACCCTAGCCCACCCAAACTCTAACCTCGGGGAACCCTAGCCTGCCCTAACCCTAGCCCCAAGGTCGCCTAGCCCCAGGGAACCCTAGCCCACCCAAACTCTAACCTCGGGGAACCCTAGCCTGCCCTAACCCTAATCCTGAGGACCCCTAACCACAGCCCTAAACACCCCTAACCCTAGCGTTGGGGACCCCTAATGTGCTGTGACCCTAGCGCCGGGGGAACCCTAGCCCCAGCAGAACCCTAGCTCCGGGGAACCGTATGGTTAGGTGTTAGGGGTAGGGTTAGGGGTGTGGTGGGTTGACCCTGGCTGGGTGCCAGGTGCCCACCAAAGCCGCTCTATCACTCCCCCTTCTCAGCTGGACAGGGGGGAGAAAATATAACAAAAGGCTCGTGGGTCAAGATAAGGACAGTTTAATAAAGTGAAAGCAAAGGTCGCGCGCGAAAGCAAAGAAAAACAAATGATATTATTCTCTACTTCCCATCGGCAGGCGATGTCTAGCCACTTCCTGGGAAGCAGGGCTTCGGTACACACAGTGGTTGCTCCGGAAGACAAAAATGCCCCCCTTCCGTCTCCCTTTACTTAGCTTTTTTTTAATCTGAGCTGACGTCATATGGTATGGAATATCTGTTTGGTTAGTTTAGGTCAGCTGTCCTGGTTATGTCCCCTCCCAAGATCTTGCCCAGCCCCAGCCTGCCATTGAGGGGGGCAAAAATGTTGGGGAGACAGCCTTGGTGCTGTGCCAGCGCTGCTCAGCAGTAGCCAAAACACTGGTGTGTTATCGACACCTTTCTAGCTACTGATGCAGAGCACAGCTCTATGAGGGCTGCTATGGGGAGAATTAACTCCATCTCAGCCAGACCCAATACAATAGCCTTTCTTGATGGCCTAATTCCCAGCTCACTAGCTTGTAGATCATTTAAAACACTAATTTGGGCTCCTGTATCGATTAAGAATTCCAAACTTATCTGTTTTGGGCCCACAGGAATGTGTATATAAGGCTCTTTATCAGCAGACCATTGGCAGGTATTCACTATGCAGATTGGGCGGCCTGAACCCCAAACCGCAGCTCCTAGTTTTTTAGCCCTTCCAGTTCCTCTCGCAGTGCCGCGAAAGGGTCCCGTTCCTCTTCCCGAGGGGGCAGGGTTGCTGGCGCTTCCCTTTGGTCTCCAGCTTTCCCCTCCAGCAATCTCACTCCCGGACGCCGCCGGCGGACTGCCCGTGCAGCACGGCTCGGGCTGCCCCCAGTGCCGGTGCCTTCCGCCAGAGAGCGTCCCTTCCGGGATCGCAGTTCCGACCCGACCGACAGCGAGTTCGAGACCGCTCGGGGCGGGGTTTACAACCGGCTGGGCGGACCTTCCTGCTGCCCTCCGTTAACTCCGACAGTCCCTTTGCCCGGATAGTAACACAGATTCTCCTCTCTCCTTGGGGTCCACACCCCCAGCCCAGTAAGCTACTCGGGACGTTATTGACCGATTCCCCGGTGGTCCATCATTCAGAAATACTCCCGGTCCCCAGTAATTTCTTGCTTCATCATCACTCAACAGTATCCGATCCTCCCCCGTTAGAGAAACTCTCCACAAATACTCAGTTTCGGTTTTGCCCGGCTTGCACGAAAACTTAGCTTGCAACTCGCCGAGTTCGGGTCCCGACCGAGGGGCCGTGCAAACAGCGCTCCAGGGGCTCCCACCGTGCGGACCCGCGTGCCCTTCTGTTTCAATAAGGGGCCGCATGTCCCTTTCCTCCAATTCCACCTTCAGATAATCTATTTCCCCTTGCCTTTTAGCAGAATCACTCTTCTGTGCTTGAATCAAGCAGGCGTCCAGGAGGGCCCACACGCTGCCTTTGCTGTCCTGCGGACTACTTCCGCGGCACAGTTCTACTCTCTCCACGACCGCTGCCGGGTCGGACCACTTCTCCTTCGCCCAGTCCAGACCTGGGGGAGAAGGACTGCAGCCGTGCCTCCGTAATAATTCCTCCATTAACACCATCCTACCGACTACGCCAATTGAAAATGTTACGGATGCACGACTAACCAAATCCAACAGGTGTTAAAGCTCGGATTTATTCTTCAGCAAAAGTTAGTTAGAAGTCCGGTAACATTTTATAAAACCACAGGCTCAATGATGTAAAGAGAATTAATACTACACGGCCGACTTAAGAATCCCCAAGATTTAAAGTGATGACTCAAAACGCGCGTATCACTCTCTCCCTCGAGGAGTTACCTCGGGCGGTGCCCCGGCCCGACCCGAGGGGGAGTCCCCGACTGCCGACGTGTCCTCGGCGGGACCCCGTTTATACCCCTGTCGAATCTGACCTGTGGTCATTTAATTCTATCGGCCAGGAGGGTCACCTCGGTGTACCTGGCGCGTCTCGATTGGCCAGTTCAAATTTCAACCTGCGGCCTCCAGGGTTTCCTTCCCCTTCTCCCTGCCTGGAGAAGTTTCGTTTCCTGCTGGCAGGATGGGGGGCGGGATGTACTGCCACACCTGGTTTCCCTCTTCTGCGTAACTCTCTCTTTTAGCTCTTTCCCCCTCGCCTGTCTCTTTTCCCTCTTTTCTGTCGCTTGTCTCTTTTACTTCTTTTCCCTTGACTGTCTCTTTTCCCTGGTTTCCATCTTTTCCATGAACTCTCTCTTCCCCTTCTTTTCCTTTGCCCACCTCTTTTCCCTGGTTTCCCTCTTCTGCATTAACTCTCTCTTTTAGTTCTTGGCCCCCCCCCCCCCCCCGTTACCCTCTTTTCAATGAACTCTCTCTTTCTCTTCTTTTCCCCTTGCGTGACTCTTTTCCCTGGCTTCCCTCTTTCCCATGAAGTCTCTCTTCCCCTTCTTTTCCCTCGACTGTGTCTTTTCCCTGGTTTTCTTTTTTCCACGAACTCTCTTTATCCCTTCTTTCCCCCAGGCCTGTCTCTTTTCCCTGGTTTCCCTCTTGGGCATTAACTCTCTTTTTTAAGCTCTATTTCCTTCACCTCTCTCTTTTCACTGGCTTCCCTCTTTTCCATGAACTCTCTCTTCCCCTTCTTTCCCCTCAGCGGTCTCTTTTTCCTGGTTTTCCTCTTTACCCTCGCCTGTCTCTTTTCCCTCTTTTCCATCGCTTGACTCTCTTACCTCTTTCCCCCTTGCCTGTCTCTTTTCCCTGGTTTCCCTCTTTCCCATGAACTCTCTCTTCCCCTTCTTTTCCCTCGACTCTCTCTTTTCCCTGGTTTTCTTTTTTCCACGAACTCTCTCTTCCCCTTCTTTCCCCTCAAATATCTCTTTTTTCCTGGCTTCCCCCTTCTGCATTAAGTCTCTCTTTTATCTCTTTTCCCCTCGCCTGTCTCTTTTCCCTCACTTCCCTCTTTTCCATGAACTCTCTCTTCCCCTTCTTTCCCCTCAGCGGTCTCTTTCCCCTGGTTTTCCTCTTTGCCCTCGCCTGTCTCTTTTCCCTCTTTTCCATTGCTTGACTCTCTTGCCTCTTTCCCCTTCGCCTGTCTCTTTTCCCTAGTTTCCTTCTTTTCCATGAACTCTCTCTTTCCCTTCTTTTCTCCTCGCCTGTCTCTTTTCCCTGCTTTCCCTCGACTGTCTCTTTTACCGTCTTTTCCTCTTCTGCATTAACTCTCTCTTTTAGCTCTTTTCCCCTTGCCTGTCTCTTTTCCCTGGTTTCCCCCTTTGCCCTTGCCTGTCTCTTTCCCTTCATTTCCTCGCTTGACTCTTTTAGCTCTTTTCACCTCCCCTCTTTTCCCTGCTTTCCCTCTTCTGCATTAACTCTCTCTTTTAGCTCTTTCCCCCTCGCCTGTCTCTTTTCCATGGCTTCCCTCTTTTCCATGAACTCTCTCTTTCCCTTCTTTCCCCTCGACTCTCTCTTTTCCCTGCTTTTCGTTTCTGCCCTTGCCTGTCTCTTTCCCCGTTTTTTCCATCAACTGTCTCTTTTCCATCTTTTCCCCTCGCCTGTCTCTTTTCCCTGGTTTCCCTCTTTGCCCTCGCCTGTCTCTTTAACGTCTCTTCCCTTGGTGTCTAATTTTTCCCACTTACACTCGCCTCCCACTTTTCCCTCTTTTCCCCTCTTGTACCTCACCTGCCTCTTTCCCCTGGTTTCCCTCTTTTCCCTCAATGCTCTCTTTTCCCTCTATTTATTTCCTCACCTGCCTCTTTCCTGGTTTCCCTCTTTTTCCTCAACTCTCTCTTTTCCCTCTTTTCTCTCTCCTCTGTCTTTTTCCTGGTTTCCCTCTTTTCCACGAACTGTCTTTTTTCCTCCCCTGTCTCTTTTCCCTCTTTTCCCCTCGCTTTGTCTCTTTTCACTGGCTTCCCTCTTTTCCATGAACTCCCTCTTTTCCCTCTTTTTCCCTCGCTTGTTTCTTTTACCTATTTTCCCCTTGCCTGTCTCTTTTACCTCTCTTCCCTCAGTGTCTAATTTTCCCACTTTCACTCGCCTCCTTCTTTTCCCTCAACTCTCCCTTTTCCCTCACCTGCCTCTTTTCCCTGGTTTCCCTCTTTTCCACTAACTCTCTCTTTTCCCTCTTTTCCCTCGCCTGTCACTTTTCCCTCTCCTCTCTCTTTCCCCTGGTTTCCCTCTTTTCCATGAACTCTCCCTTTCCCCTCTTTCCCTGTCCTGCCTCTGTTACCTCTTCTCCCTCTTTTCCATCAACTCTCTCTTTTCCCTATTTTCCCTCTCCTCTCTCTTTTCCCTGGTTTCCCTCTTTGCCCTCGCCTTTCTCTTTCACCTCTTGTCCCTTGGTGTCCAATTTTCCCACTTTCACTCGCCTCCCTCTTTTCCCTCTTTTCCCTCGCCTCTCTCTTTTCCCTCTTTTCCCCTCGCCTGTCTCTTTTCCCTGGTTTCCCTCTTTGCCCTCGCCTGTCTCTGTAACGTCTCTTCCCTTGGTGTCTAATTTTTCCCACTTACACTCGCCTCCCTCTTTTCCCCTCAACTCTCCCTTTTCTCTCTCTTCCCTCTTTTCCCTCACCTGCCTCTTTTTCCTGGTTTCCCTCTTTTCCACTAACTCTCTCTTTTTCCTCTTTTCCCCTCGCCTGTCTCTCTTACACTTTGTCTCTTTTCCATCGCCTCTCTCTCTAAACCGCTTTTCTCTCTTTCCCCTCAACTCTCTCTTTTTCCCTTGCCTGTCTCTTTTCCCTGGTTTTCCCTCACCTTTCTCTTTTCCCTTGTTTTCCTCTTTTCCATGAACTCTCTCTTTTCCCTTTTTTCCCCTTGCCTGTCTTTTACCTCTTTTCCCTTGCTTGTTTCTTTTACCTATTTTCCCCTTGCCTGTCTCTTTTTCCTGGTTTTCCTTTTTGCCCTTGCCTGTCTCGTTTCCCTCTTTTCCATGAACTCTCTCTGTTACCTCTTTTCACGCTGCCTCTTTTCCCTGATTTTCCATCAACTGTTTCGTTTCCCTTTCCCCCCCTCGCCTGTCTCTTTCACCTCTTTTCCATGAACTCTCTTCACTCTTCTCCCTTGCCTGTCTCCTTTACCTCTTTCCCCTCACCTGTCTCTTTTCCCTGGTTTCCCTCTTTTCAATCCACTCGCTCTTTTCCTGTCACCTGTCTCTTCCCTCACCTCTCTCTTTTCCCTGGTTTCCCTCTTTGCCCTCACCTGTCTCTTTAACCTCTCTACCTTTGGTGTCTAATTTTCCCATTTTCAAGTGGATTGCACTGATCACACAACGGGCTCGCATAGGAAACCCCAGTCACCCAGGAATTTTAGAAGTGATCACGGACTGGCCAGAAGGCAAAGATTTTGGAATGTCGCCAGAGGAGGAGGTGACGTGGGCTGAAGAAGCCCCGCTGTATAATAAACTGCCAGAAAATGAGAGGCAATATGCCCTGTTCACTGACGGGTCCTGTCGCATTGTGGGAAAGCATCGGAGGTGGAAGGCTGCTGTATGGAGTCCTACACGACAAATTGCAGAAGCTGCTGAAGGAGAAGGTGAATCGAGCCAGTTTGCAGAGGTGAAAGCCATCCAGCTAGCGTTAGACATTGCTGAAAGAGAAAAGTGGCCAGTGCTCTATCTCTATGCTGACTCATGGATGGTGGCAAATGCCCTGTGGGGGTGGTTACAGCAATGGAAGCAGAGCAACTGGCAGCGCAGAGGTAAACCCATTTGGGCTGCCGCACTGTGGCAAGATATTGCGTCCCGGCTAGAGAATCTGGTTGTAAAAGTACGTCATGTAGATGCTCACGTACCCAAGAGTCGGGCCACTGAAGAACATCAAAATACCCAACAGGTGGATCAGGCTGCCAAGATTGAAGTGGCTCAGGTGGACCTGGACTGGCAACATAGGGGTGAGCTATTTATGTCTTGGTGGGCCCATGATGCTTCAGGCCATCAGGGAAGAGATGCAACATATAGATGGGCTCGTGACCGAGGGGTGGACTTGACCATGGACACTATCGCACAGGTTATCCATGAATGTGAAACATGTGCTGCAATTAAGCAAGCCAAGCGGTTAAAGCCCCTGTGGTATGGAGGGCGATGGCTGAAATATAAATATGGGGAAGCCTGGCAGATTGACTATATCACACTCCCACAAACTCGCCAAGGCAAGCGCTATGTGCTCACAATGGTGGAAGCAACCACCGGGTGGCTGGAAACATATTCTGTACCCCATGCCACCGCCCGGAACGCTATCCTGGGCCTTGAAAAGCAGGTCTTGTGGCGACATGGCACCCCAGAGAGAATTGAGTCAGACAACGGGACTCATTTCCGAAACAACCTCATAGACACCTGGGCCAAAGAGCGTGGCATTGAGTGGGTGTATCACATCCCTTATCACGCACCAGCCTCCGGAAAAATCGAACGATACAATGGACTGCTGAAAACTACATTGAGAGCAATGGGGGGTGGAACTTTCAAACATTGGGATACACATTTAGCAAAAGCCACCTGGTTAGTCAACACCAGAGGATCTGCCAATCGGGGTGGCCCTGTCCAGTCAGAATTTTTACGTACTGTAGAAGGGGATAAAGTCCCTGTAGTGCACATAAAAAAATATGTTGGGGAAGACAGTCTGGGTTACTCCTGCCTCAGGCAAAGGTAAACCCATTCGTGGGATTGCTTTTGCTCAAGGGCCTGGGTGCACTTGGTGGGTGATGCGAAAAGATGGGGAAGTCCGATGCGTGCCTCAAGGGGATTTAATTTTAGGTGAGAATAGCCCGAATTAACCTGTATGATATTAGTTGCTATATAACCCTGCTACTGTATGTTATCATTACTGTAATTGTTATATGCTATATCCATAGTACTATAGTAAGAATCACTTAGATCAAGCAAGAAAGAACTGTGATAAAACTGAGCAAAGCGCAGTAGTGATGGAACCAGAACTGACTCCGGCATGCAACAATCCAACGGTGCACACCATCCTCCTGCTGCGACCAATGTCACCTGCTCGTCACACCGCACTGAAGCCCAATTCTGCTCTACCGACTGAGAGTGAGACAAGGGGAGTCAAAAGAATCTCAGTAGACATAATAAAGGGGGATGAAAGATGATGTTTAGCGCTTACATTGTTGAAATTAGCTGAGGCAGAGACAGTCCTTGATAAGAAGAGCTGGTCCCGAGAACCATGGAAGTGACCTCTCGGAGCTAATTTTAATATGAAGCGGGGATAGGTCATGCATATGTATAGGCATATTGTGAATATGTAACACTTGACTGTATAAACTTGAAGCGAACCGCCGAGTCGGGCGCGCACGACTTTGGTGGGACTACCCCCCGTGCTGCCCAGCGCTGAATGAACATACCTACTTTACAATCTCACCGATTGTGGAGTCTGTTTCCGCACGTCAGTTTGGCGAGCCAGCCAGGAGACTCTGCTCGGCTGCGGGACCGACTGCGGAGCGGACGCCCCTCGGCGCGCCCCGAGCACTTTCCTCGGAGGAGCCTCCGCTGCCAGCCGCTCACCGCGGGAGCGGACAACGACCTCCTGAAGCCGCGGACCGAACGGTACGTGTCACAGAGGGAGCCTGTAAATCGTACAGGCCGGGGCAGCTGGTAAATCGCGCAGAGACGTCTGGCGTGCAGCGTAGTCCCCGTATGGGAGGAGGGTACCCTGTATGGTAACAAGGGAGGATTTGCTGACCGATAGAGCGGCCGCCAGCCATCTTGGGGGTAGATCGAGCAAATCCGGGGTGACCGCTGCATCCCGGTATCGGGAGCCAGGACGGACCTGTCCATGACTGGTATATAAGAGGCAGGAGAAGGGTAAGCGCACCCCCTCGCAATTGCGCTTGGTACATTTTTGCAGCTGCTGAAAGGTTGTCAACTGGAGCGATGATTGTATGATGTGAATGTTTGGAAGTTTATGTTAAAGATTTTGTGTGGGTGTGTGGAAATGATATGTTGAAATTTATAGGTGTATGTATGTTTGTTAATGTGTGAATGTCTTTACGTATTAATAGGGGTGATTCCCTGCTTTGTATGTGGGCTTGCAACTGGACTATATAATAATTAGCATCCAGCTTGGGTTTTGTTGAAGTGTAAATCTTGTGGGAGGAGGTGGTACTGTACATCTAGCAGACGGAAACCAGACTGCTTTGAGTGTTTTCCCCAAATTCCACACTTTTATGATTGGGAAAGAACTCACTAAGAATCCGAAATAGTGAGGTTGGTGTGGAAGGAAAATTTAATTCCAGAAATTTGGGACGTGTGGGAAGAAAACTGGGGGAAGACTATAAAGAAGTGTAAGAAATGATTTGCATGGAAGCTTATTAAAAGGAGAAGCCAAAATCAAACTTAAGAATCATTAGGAGGAGTATTAAAATGGGAAACAATCAAGGAGGAGTATTGAGGAAGAGTCCTCTGGGTTGTGTAATTGCCCACTGGAAAGATATTGTTGGGACCGGAGGTACGGAAAGTAAAAAGAACCTTATTAAATACTGCAATCAGTGGTGGCCGTTGTATAAGTTAGAAGGTGATGCTAAGTGGCCACTTAATGGGTCAATAGATTATAATACTCTATTACAACTAATGCTGTTTTTAAGGAGAGAAGGAAAATGGGATGAGGTTTCGTATGCACACATGTTTTTCACCCTCCGAAACCATCCGGAGTGGCAAAGGGACCGTGGAATGGTCCCCCCACAGGACCCCATGGTGCTCGCATTTGAGCGAGAAAACAACAAGGAGCCTAGAGGTAAACTGAGGCGGTGCTGTTCGGCATGTAGTATTGGACAAAGATGTACAAAGACAAATAAAATCCATCAGGCACCAGAACAAGATCTAACTGATTTGTTTAAGCCTCCCCCTCGACCACAGGAACAGGATGCAGACTCGGATAGAACTCCGACCCCCCCGAACAGCCCTGTATCTTCCCGTACTAGGAAGAAAACTACCTCAACAGCTTTACAAGCACCTCTCCGAGAGGCGGTGAGGCCGGATGGTGGGACGATGTTAATCAAAGTACCCTTTTCTACTGCTGACCTAGGGGAATGGAAAAAGGTTGCAAAAGATTATAGGAGTGATCTGGTAAGTGTAACTAAGCATTTCCAATTTATTGTAAAACAGCATAACCCTGATTGGAAGGATATACAGCTATTATTGGAATATATGACCGAGACAGAGAAACAGGTGATTTTAAAAACAGCAGAGAACCTAGCTGAAGATCATTATAAGATCACAGGAGGGGACATTAAGGAATATTTCCCTCTCCAAGACCCAAAGTGGGATGTTAATAGATCTGCACATATGGAAAGATTGCAGGGGTATCAGGAGTGGATTACAAAAGGAATGGAGAGGGCAATCCCCAAAACTATAAATTGGTCAGCTTTATATGCAGTCAGAGTCCTTCCGAGTCTCCATCTGAATTCCTGCATCGACTGAGGGATGTAATGCGCCGCAGCACACCGCTGGATCCTGGGTCAGAGGTAGGAGTACAACAATTAGTCTCCCTGTTTTTGGGTCAATCTACAGGGGATATAAGGCGCAAACTTCAGAAATTACGCCCTACAGAGGGTAGGAATTTAGAAATATTGTTGGATGAAGCATGGAGAGTATTTAGTAACAGAGAGGAAGGATATAGGCAAGGGCAAAGGAAATTAATGGCTGTTATCCAGGAAGAAAGAGGAAGAGGGCCTAGACGAGACTTGCCCCGACTGGGCAAGGATCAATGTGCTTTGTGTAAGAAATTCGGTCATTGGCAAAAGGAATGCCCAAAGAACAAGGAGGAGGATCAGAGGGCTCAAACAGGAAGAACGGTAGCCCATGTGAAGGGAGATTGATGGGAACCTGGGGAATCTACCCTAGCGGATCCACTGGTTATAATTAAGCTAGGGAAAACACAACAAGAGGTAGAATTTTTGGTAGATACGGGGGCAACATACTCGGTTCTGAACCAAGCTTTGATGCCCCTGGGAGATAATTATGTCATGGTGAAAGGAGCGACTGGCCAAAGTGAAAAGGCATATTTTTGTAAACCTTTAGAATATAAATTAGGAAAACAGTGGGGCATTCATAAATTTTTATATATGCCCAACTCCCCAAAGGCACTTTTGGGAAGGGACTTGTTGGAACAATTGGGAGCAAAAATTGTATTCGAAAAGGGAGAAATTACTCTGGAGGTAAAAGATCAGCAATATATTCAAATATTGAGCCTAACCTTAACCAGTCTCCCCCTAGAAGGAAGCATTAACGAGGACGTCTTAAACCAAGTGTACCCAGGGGTATGGGCTACCAATACACCTGGAAGAGCGAAAAGTGCTCCACCTGTTGAAGTTAGGATCAAGGAAGGCCGAAAGCCGGTAAGAATTAAACAATATCCCCTAAAGAAGGAAGACAGAGAAGGAATCCGGCTGGTGATAGAAAAATTTTTGCAGTTGGGATTATTAAAAGAGTGTGAGTCTGAATTCAGTACCCCTATATTACCTGTTCGGAAGCCCGATGGGTCATATCGGGTGGCCCAAGACTTACGGGCGGTGAATAAGATAACTGAAGATCTTTACCCGGTAGTGGCGAACCCATATACCCCTGTTGACCGTATTAACACCTGAATTGACTTGGTTTACTGTTTTAGATTTGAAGGATGCTTTCTTTTGCCTCCCTCTCCATGAAGCCAGCCAAAAATTATTTGCATTTGAATGGGAAAACCCCAAGAGTGGTCGAAAGACCCAGCTCGCTTGGACGGTGTTGCCACAAGGATTTAAGAATAGTCCTACCATTTTTGGCAATCAGCTTGCGAAAGACTTAGAATCCTGGGAAGCCCCGTCTGAGGAGGGAAAGCTGTTGCAGTATGTGGATGATATCCTGATCGCCACCAAAACAGAGAAAGATTGTATGACGTGGACGGTGAGTCTGTTGAATTTCCTGGGACTCCAGGGGTACCGGGTATCCAAGAAAAAGGCACAGGTAATGCAACGCAAAGTGAATTATTTGGGCTATGAAATTAGTGCGGGACAAAGAACTTTGGGACAGGCCCGTAAAGAGGCAATATGCCAAACTCGGAGACCTCAGACAGTGAAAGAGTTACGGACTTTTCTGGGAATGACGGGGTGGTGCCGATTGTGGATCTATAATTATGGACTGCTTGTTAAACCACTGTATGCGCTGACAGCCACTGAGCAGAAACACCTTGAGTGGAGCAAGGAGACCGAACGAGCCTTTGAGCTACTGAAAAAGGCTTTGGTGTCGGCCCCGGCCTTAGGACTCCCAGATGTGAGTAAGCCGTTTCTTCTTTACTCCCACGAGAAGCAGGGCATTGCCCTGGGAATGTTAGCACAAAACCTGGGTCCATATCGACGGGCAGTTGCCTACCTCTCTAAGCAGTTAGACACGACTGCAAAAGGTTGGCCTGGATGCCTGCGGGCGGTTGCAGCCGTGATACTGAACATACAGGAAGCCCGAAAGTTTACTCTGGGCCAAAAAATGACTGTTTTGGTGTCTCACGCAGTATCAGCAGTACTGGAAGCAAAGGGTGGACATTGGCTCTCTCCACAAAGATTCCTGAGATATCAAGCTATATTGGTAGAGCAGGATGATGTGGAGATTGTAGTCACTAACATTGTCAACCCAGCTTCTTTTCTCAGCGGGAACACAGGAGAACCGGTACATCATGACTGTTTGGAAACCATCGAAGCAACATACGCCAGTCGCCCAGACCTGAAAGACAGCCCCATGGAAAACGGGGGAAACTTGGTTCACAGACGGAAGCAGTTACGTCCTAAATGGTAATCGACACGCGGGATACACCATCACCACCAGCCAAGAGGTAATAGAATCGGGGGCTTTGCCCATGAACACCTCCGCACAGAAGGCAGAAATAATTGCTCTAACCCGCGCCCTGGAATTGGCCCAGGGCAAAGTTGTGAACATTTATACAGACTCAAAATATGCCTTTGGAGTTGTACACGCACATGGAGCAATTTGGAAGGAGAGAGGACTACTGAGTTCTCAAGGGAAAAATATCAAACACGCAGAAGAAATTCTGAAGTTACTGGAAGCTGTCCAGCTCCCTGAGAAAGTGGCAATTATGCATATTAAGGCACACCAGAAAGTGAGCTCAGATTTGGAAAAAGGGAATGAGCTGGGAAACAGAGAGGCAAAACAAGTGGCCAAAACACAGGTAAAAAAAGAAGGGGCCTTAATTCCTGATAGACAAATCTCCCTAAAAGGTAAGCCAGAATACACCAAGGAAGATCAGAAGCTCATTACAGATTTAGAAGGGTCATATAATGAAGAGGGGTGGGCTCATACCCCACAGGGAAAGCTAATCGTTCCCTCTTGCTTATTATGGCATTTGATACGGGAGGAACATAGGAAAAGACATTGGGGAACAGAGGCTCTGTATAATCATTTGATAAGAGAAATTGTGGCTAGAAATTTATATACCACGGTGAGACAGGTGACTCAACAGTGTGATCTTTGCCTTCAGACTAATCCTAAGAATACCCCCAAGCCAGAAATGGGCCAGATTGGAAAAGGCAATGGGCCTGGACAACAATGGCAAATTCATTTTACAGAACTTCCAAGAAAAGGGGGGTATCGATATTTACGGGTATTAACTGATACCTTTTCAGGTTGGCCAGAGCATTCCCAACAAGAACGGCTAAAGCTCGGGAGGTAACTAAAATACTGGTACAAGAGATAATACCACGTTTTGGGGTTCCAGCAACCATGTCCTCTGACAGAGGACCACATTTTGTCTCAAAAATAGTACAACAAATTAGCCGCCATTTGGGTATAGATTGGCAGCTTCATACTCCATATCACCCCCAGTCGAGTGGTCAAGTGGAAAAAATGAACCACTTAATCAAACAGCAAATTGCGAAATTGGGACAAGAAGCAAATTTGACATGGCCTCAGTCTCTCCCTTTAGCCCTTCTGCATATACGAACAAGACCAAGGGCGAAAGAAGGACTGAGCCCCTTTGAAATCCTCTATGGACGACCCTATGGGATACAGAGAGGGGTGTCTGTGCAAGCGGGGGATGAAATTATGACTTCTTACATGGTAGCATTAGGTAAGCAACTTAATAAAATCAGGAAGCATGTGGTAGGGACTCGAGGGAGAGGTTTGGATGGGCCTGTACATAATATACAACCAGGAGATTATGTGTATATAAAGTCTCTTACAGAAAAACTCTGGAGCTGCAGTGGGAAGGACCATTTCAAGTATTACTTACCTCCTTCACCGCGATTAGGATCAAGGAACAGAGCGCCTGGATTCATCACACCAGAGTGAAAAAGACACCCAAAACTCCATGGAAAGTCACCACAAAACCCGATGGACGCTTAGTTTTTTTGCGGTAATATGGGCAACCGTGGGGACAAGGAGCATAGCATGGGATGGGAACGTGTTTGTTCAACTCACAAGATGATACTTCATGGGGATTTTCTGAGGTGTGGGAAAAACTAACTTCCTGGTTGCCAAATTTAACATGGCTAAAACAACTGTTTGTGCCAACAAATATTTTGAGAGAATGCTAGATAGGGAAACAATGTATTAGAAGTACTAGAGTTGGATATAGTAAAAGAATTTACTATTTTCTAGAAAAGGGGGGACTGAGACAAGGGGAGTCAAAAGAATCTCAGTAGACATAATAAAGGGGGATGAAAGATGATGTTTAGTGCTTACATTGTTGAAATTAGCTGAGGCAGAGACAGTCCTTGATAAGAAGAGCTGGCCCCAAGAACCAGCCAATGAGGCAGAGACAGTTCCTGATAAGAAGCAGGAGCAGGCTCCAAGAGCCAGCCAAGACTGGTCTTGCGGCTTGGGTGAATACCAAGAAACCACTGAGCCTGCGCAAGAAAAGAGGTTACTAGCGGTGACGAAGAGGAGTCGTCTATCTTCATCTCTGCGACCACCAGACGACCACCATAAAGAGGCACTGCGCAAGCGCAGTTGAGAGGAGACTATGGAAATGACCTCTCGGAGCTAATTTTAATAAGAAGCAGGGATAGGTCATGCATATGTATAGGCATATTGTGAATATGTAACACTTGACTGTATAAACTTGAGGTGAACCGCCGAGTCGGGTGCGCACGACTTGGGGGGTAGTCCCACCAGTGCTGCCCAGCGCTGAATGAACATACCTACTTTACAGTCTCACCGATTGTGGAGTCTGTTTCTGCACCGTCAAGTCAGCCGAGGGGTCCAGTCCCGATGGGCTTGCGCACCCGGGGCTTCAGTTTGTGTCCTTTTATCATCCTTGCCCCTCCTTCGGGCAGGCACCCGAACTCGTCAGGTTAATGAGCAGCTTGTGAGCCTTTGGGCTTGGGGGTCGTTTGTGGAGTAACTTCTCCTTCCCTGCAGACACGGCCATTGTTCGATCTTTGTATCAGAACAGCTTATCAGAAGAGGGAGCTGCGCAGCCTCCGGCACGCCCTCCCCCTCCTGTCGCTGATGTCTGAGCTGATGGGCTTTTCACCTGGGTTCCTTGCTGTGCAGGGTTTGTCTTTCAGCAGAACTTGCCCCACCACAATGTTTGAGGCATTAACTCTTTCAGTCTCTCACAAGGGGTACAGGCACTATAGGGCCTGTAAGGGTGGGGCTGCTATAGGGAGCTGTAGGGCTTGGAAGCCACAGGAGGTATGGGCGCTATAGAGGGGGTATAAGGAGTATGGTGTGCCATAGGTGTGTGGGTGCTATAGGGAGCCATTAGGGATAGTGGAGCTACGGGGCAGGGGGATAGAGAACCTATAGGAATGTACAGGGGCTATAGAGGGGCTCTATGGGGCTGGGAGGTATAGGATGGGGCGGGTATAGGGGTAGGGGGTACAGGACATACAGGGCCATAGGGGCTGGGGGGGGAATCAGTGTCCCCTGGGAGCAGTGACCTGGGGGTCAGTAACAGGGTGTCTGGGGGGGGGTGGGGGTCGGTCCTGGTGTCCTGGGGGGGGGGCTGTACTGGGGGGGAGTCCCGGGAAGTGTCCTGAGTCCCTGGAGTGCGGGGGGGGGGCTTGGTAACGAGGTGTTGGGTGGGTTCCCGGTCCCCCGGGGGGGGGGCGGTGTCCCCTGGTACCGATGTCCTGGTGCCCCGGGGGGGGGTATCCCGTATTTAGCTCAAGGGGCCCCGGGGCAGGGTGGTGAGCCCCCTCCGGTACGCTCCCACTTACCGCCCGTCCCCGTAGGTGCTCCTCCGGCCGTGACCACCCCCCCCCCGCCCCTCCCGGTGGGCGGACGGGCCCGAGGCGATGGCGGCGCCCCCGGGGCGGCGGGAGCGGCTGCGGGCGCTGCGGCGGGGGGGGTTACTGGGACTGGAGACGTTACTGGATCTGCTGGTGGGACTGGCGGGGGGGCTACGGCACCGGTACCGGTACCGGGACACCGGGAACAACGGGAACGGGAGCGAGAGCGAGAGACACGTCCGGGATTTTCTGAGCTGGGGTGAGAGGGGAGGGAACGGGGACGGGATGGGGGGGGGGTACGGGACTGGGCGGGTCCGGCAACGGGAGACGGTGGGACCGGGGGGGGGGGCGGGTCCCTTGACGCCTGGGTCCCTTTGGGGGGGGGCCGATGGCGCCGCTCCTTTTCTGGGCACGTCGGGCCCGGCCCCCCCCCCCCCCCCCCCCCCGCGGACGCCGATCGCTGCGCGGCCATAAATGGGCTGCGGGTGCGCGGCCGCCCCCCCCCGCCCCGGGGCACCGAGGGTGTCACCACCCCCCCGGGACTGCCACCCTCCGCCGGGACCTGTCACTTCCCCCACTGGCTTCCCCCTCCCTCCCCAAACCCCACTGTCGTCCCCCCCCCGACACCCCCCCACCCCAGGGCCCCCCCCAAATTCCCTGGGACCCTCCAAATCCCAGAGCCCCCCCTCCTTAACTCCGCTCCCGACCCCCCCCGGGACTCCCCTTCCCCCAGGGTATCCCCAAATCCCATCAGCCCCCCCCATGACCACAGGCCACCCCAAAACCCCAGAGCCCCCCCCAAAAAAACAGCCCCACCCCCCGATCCAGCGACACCCACAAAACCCCCAAGCACCCCCCCCACCCTGAGCACGACCCCCCCGTACCCCAATACTCCCCCCAAACCCCCCCCAATGCCCCAGCTCTCCCTGCAGTGGATTCT
This sequence comes from Aquila chrysaetos chrysaetos, assembly GCF_900496995.4. Classification (NCBI taxonomy): domain Eukaryota; kingdom Metazoa; phylum Chordata; class Aves; order Accipitriformes; family Accipitridae; genus Aquila; species Aquila chrysaetos. Next base: position 50,753 of record NW_024470388.1, on the reverse strand, counting down.
CCACTGGCTCGTATTGGGGTTGTGCTCCCCCATTGCACCTCCAAACCTGAGCTTCTCCCCAAAATCCACCCCCCCGGGTGCTGACACCACCCCCACCCATGGGTGTCCTCCCCAGTGGAGCCGGTGGCTGCCCAGGTGCAGGAGCTGCAGTTGCAACGAAGTGACTTTGAGATCTTGAAGGTGATCGGGCGCGGGGCCTTCAGCGAGGTGGGGGGGGGGCCGAAGAGGGGAGTGACATGGGTGACACCACGGGTGACACTGTGGGTGGTCCCGCAGGTGGCTGTGGTGCGGATGAAGGAGTCGGGGCAGATCTACGCCATGAAGATCATGAACAAGTGGGACATGCTGCGGCGTGGAGAGGTGAGGGGACACAGGGCGGGGGACACAGGGGTGGTGGGGGGGGGGGTGTGGGGGGAGGCACAGGGACATGGTGGGGTGTGTGGAATGGGGACACAGAAGGAGGGGGACAAGGGAGTCCTGGGGACCCAGAGGGGATGTGGAATGTTGGGGACAGGGGTGGCACTGGGAGGGGGGAGTGACGCAGGGACAGGGGTGACACAGGGTCCCTAGGGCTGACCCTGACCCCCCCAATGCCTGGGGTTGAGACAGGGGGGGTGACCTTGCAGGTGACCTCAGTGCCTGGGGGTGACCCTGGGGGAGGGGGAGGTGACTCTAATGCCACCCGTGTCCGTGTCCCCAGGTGTCCTGTTTCCGGGAGGAGAGGGAGGTGCTGGCGCGGGGGGACCAGCGCTGGATCACCCGCCTCCACTTCGCCTTCCAGGACCCCCAGTGCCTGGTGAGGGGACACCCCCCCCCGCCCAGGGACAGCCCTGGTGGTCCCCAGAGAACAGCCCCCAGCACCCCAGGGTGCCCCCAGGGAGCCCCCATGGCCCCGTGTCCCCATGCCACCCCCGTGTCCCCATCCCTGCACCACCGCTGTGTCCCCACGCCATGGTTGTGTCTCCTGTCCCCATCCCATCCCTGTGTCCCCATCCCCACATCCCCGTGTCCCCATGCCATACCTGTATCCCATGTCCCCATCCCCCTGTGCCATGCCCGTGTCCCCATGCCCCACCTGTCCCCTGTGTGTCCCCCCCCGCAGTACCTGGTCATGGAGTACTACGTGGGGGGGGACCTCCTGACCCTGCTCAGCAAATTTGGGGACCGGTTGCCTCTTGCCATGGCGCGCTTCTACCTGGCCGAGCTGGTGATGGCCATTGACTCCATCCACCGCCTGGGCTACGTCCACCGGTGGGCATGGGGCTGGGGACACATGGGGGGACACATGGGGACATAGCATGGGGCTGGGGGGACATGGGTGGGGGGACATGGCATGGGGATGGGGACATGCAGGGGACATACGGGGGGACATGACATGGGGCCGGGGACACATGGGGGGGACATGGCACAGGGGGTGGGGACACCAGGGTATGGGGACATGGGGGTGATTGGGGACACAAGGAGGAGCTGATGGGGACATGGGTGAGGACTTGAGGGACATGGAGGGGACAAAGGAGGAGCATGGGGACACAGGAAAGACATGGGGGCACATGAGGACGTGGGGACATGAAGGGACAAAAGGGGGCATGGAGGGACGGGGGGGCACACAAGCAACATGTGGGACATGGGGAGGACTGGGGGACCAGGGGCCATGGTGGGGGACACACACACACGGGGTGACAGAGGCCACCTGTCTCCCCCCCGAAGGGACATCAAACCCAACAACATCCTCCTGGACCGCTGGGGCCACGTCCGGCTCGGGGACTTCGGCTCCTGCCTAAAGCTGGGGCCTGATGGCACCGTGAGTGGGGACGGGGGGTGACCTGGAGCTCAACCCTGCTATGAGGACCCAGAGAATCCCCCATCCCCACGTCCCCAGTTCCAATGTCCCTGTGTCCCCACATTCCACCTCCCCTACCCCACGTCCCCCATCCAACACCCCCCCTGTCCCCATGTCCCATGTCCCCATGTCCCCAATCCTCATGTCCCCATATCCCATCTCCCCCATCCCTGTGTTATGTCCCCAGTTCCAATCTCCCTGTGTCCCCATGTCCCATCTCTCCAGTCCTCATGTCCTCATGTCCCATCTCCCTCATGTCCCAACACCCCACACCATCCAATGCCCCCTGCTCTGTCCCCGTGTCTCCCCACCCCAGGTGCGCTCCTCGGTGGCTGTGGGGACCCCCGACTACTTGTCCCCCGAGATACTGCTGGCAGTGGAGGACCCCACCCGCTCCTACGGCCCCGAGTGTGACTGGTGGGCGCTGGGAGTACTGGCCTACGAGATGTTCTTCGGGCAGCCGCCCTTCTTCGCTGAGTCCCTGCCCGAGACCTACTCCAAGATCCTCCACTTCCAGGTGCAGGGGGGGCACTGGGAGGGAACTGGGAGGTACTGGGAGGTACTGGGAGGGCACTGGGAGGTTACTGGGAGGCACTGGGAGGTTACTGGGAAGCACGGGGACTACTGGGGGGCACTGGAAGGTTACTGGGACATTACTGGGGGTTACCGGGGGTTGACGCCGGCCCCGCCCCCAGGACCACCTGCACCTGCCGGACGACCCGCCCCCGGCGGCGGGAGGGGGCGCGGCCGCGGACGAAGGGGGCGTGGCCTCGGCGGCGGGGGCGTGCCCGCGGGTGCCGGCGGCGGCGCGGGCGCTGGTGCGGGGCCTGCTGTGCGCGCGGGAGGCGCGCCTGGGGCGGGGCGGGGCGCGCGACTTCCGGCGGCTGCCGCTGTTCGCGGGGCTGCGCTGGGCCGCGCCGCCCCCCCCCTTCGCCCCCGCCGGCGCCGCCGACACCTCCAACTTCGACGTGCTCGACGACTGCCTCAGCCAGACGGTGCGGGGGGGGAAGGCACCGGCAGCGACCTCCCCCCCAGCCCCCGCCCCGGGGGGAACCCCTCGTGGCAACAACACCCCCCCCGGGACCCCCCCCTCATGGGACCGTCCTTCGTCCGTCCCCCGGGGGACCCCTCATGGGACCCCCCCCCCATCCGTTGATCCCCCCTCCGGGAACCCCCCTCATGGGACCCCCGCCCATGGGACACCCCCCCCCCCCATCCCGGGACCCCATCCCGGACCCCCCCCCCCTCATGGGACCTGTGCACTCCGGGACCCCTCCCCATCCGTTGAACCCCCCCCGGGGAACGCCCGCCCCCAGGACTCCCCCCCCATGGGACCCCCCATCACTTGACACATCCCTCCCATGGAAGTCCCTCCTTGGGACACCCCCCCCACCCACGAGCCCCTCTCAGCCCCCCCCCCCCATGACCACCCCCCCATGGGACCCCCTCACCCCGGACCCCCCCCCCCATTGGCCTCACCTGGGACCTCCCCCAATCCCCCCAGGGACCCCCATTGGCCCCTACTGGGACTCCCAAACACCCCCCCCCCCCCCGCTCTGCCCCCCACGTCTAACATCCCCCTCCCCCCAGGAACCCCTGGGGGAGCCGTGGGACCCCCCCCGAACTGGGGCTGCACCTCCCGTTTGTGGGGTACTCGTACGCCCGTGGAGACCCCAAGTGAGCACGGGGGGGAACGACGGGGGGGGGGCTAGGGGTAAAAGTGTTGGGGGGACATACAAAACGGGGGGGGGAACTGGGGGCACTGGGGAAATGGGGGGGGGCTGGGATAACCCCTGGGTGTCACCTGGTGGGGTCCCTGTGGGGGGCCCCAGGTGACCTCCCCCATTTGTGTGTGTCCCCCCCCACCCTAGGAAGGAGGAGGAGGATGAAGAGGAAGATGAGGAGTGGGACCAGGACATGGCCATGGAGCTGGAGGGGGACTGGGGGACCCCCCCGGAGATGGGGACTCCCCCACCTGTGGGGACCTCCCCGGCCATAGGGACCCCCCCAACCATTGGGTGCCCCTCAACAACAGCCCCCCCCCCAGCTACAGGGGTCCCTCTGTCCCAGGGGACCCCCCCCACCCGTGGGGACCCCTGAACCCACAGACCCCCCCAAAAAGAGCCCCTCCCACCTTCAGGGGCACCCCCACCTATGGGAGCACCCCCAAAAAAAGAGCCCCCCTCCCCCACAAAACCCCCACCCCCCACCCACGGAGCCCCTCCCACCCATGGGTGCCCCACCCCCAAAAGGGCCCCCTCCATCCACGAGCCCCCCCCTATCCCAGGGCCCCTCCCCAGACACGGGAGGCCCCCCCCCCCGCAGACACCACCCCCTGGCTGTGCAGCCCCCCCGGGCACGGAGACCCCCCCCCCCGGACACCCCCCGAGGAGCCGGTATGTGGGGGTGTCCCGGTGCTGGAAGCGGGGGGGGGGTTGGTGCCCCGGGGGGGAAGGTCCCGATCCCCGGGGGTCCCGGCGCCCCGGGCTGGGGGAGGTCAGTGTCCGGGGCGGGGGTTCCCATGCAGACGCGGTTCCCGCAGGAGCCGGCGGCGGCGGCCACGGAGCCCCCCGAGGAGGCGTGGCCTGTAGCGGCGGAGGCGGGGCCGGTGGCGCAGGACGCGGAGCTGCGGGCGGCGCTGGAGCGGGAGCTGGGGCTGCTGCGGGCGGCGGGGCAGGGGCTGGCCCGGTACGGGGGGGGGCACCGGGGAGGAGGGGGGGGGACACGGGGACAGCGGGACCGGGGTGACAGCGGGTAGTGGTGGTTGGGGGGTGACACCTGGGAGACAGACAGTACGGGGGTGGGGGGGTTGGTGACACTGGGTACCGGGGCAGTGATACCTGGGTGACAACCAGTACCGGGGGGGGGGGGTGTGTGTGTGTGACACCAGGGACCCCGGGTACCACAGGGGTGACACTGTGCTATAGGGTAGGGACATCGGGGACCGACGGGGGGGGGTGTGGGTGTCCCCACATGTCTCCACCTGACACCCCCCCCCCCCCCCCCCCCCCCCCCCCCCCCCCCACCCTCCAGGCGCCTGCAGGAGGCCGAGAGCCACAACCTGGAACTGGAAGCAAAGCTGCAGCGGCTGCAAAGCCCCCCCCCCCCGGGGCCAGGGCCCCCCCCCGCAGGAAGGCAAGGCCCCCCCCCCGACCCCTCCCTGATATTGCCCCAGGGACCCTCTCTAGCCCCCTTTAAATGGCTTGGGTGCCCCCAACACCCCTCAGACCCACCCCCAAATCACTTGCCCCCCTCCCCAGGGCCCCCCAAAGTCCCTTGGCAGAGCTTGACCCCCCCCAAATCCCTTTGTGCCCGCCCCGAGCTCCCCCAAATCCCTTGGGTAGCCCTGAAACCCTCCCCAGGATGTGTCTGGGGGGTGGGAATCAGGGGCCTCACCCCCTCCCTAAAATGGGGGGGGGCAAGAGTATTGGGGGAGGCAGGACTTCATCTGCACCCCAAAATGGGGAGGACACCCCAAAAAAGGGTATTGGGAGAGGACCCAGGACCTTGTCCCTCCCTAAAATGGGGGGGGGGTCGCAAAAAGGTGGGATCAGGGCCTCACCCTCTTCTCAAAATGGGGAGGAAACGCACCCCAGAAAGGGTATTGGGGGGGGCTGATTCTGCCCCCCCATTTCCCTTGCAGGAGGCATGGGGTAGCCCCCCACCATCACGGCCCCCCCCGTGGAGCCCTCAGCGGACATAAGACTTGGGGGGGGGGGGGTGAGGGTTTGGGGGGCTGCTGACACTCTCTGCTCTCTCCACAGCCCAGCAGTGGCCCCCCCCCGGGGGTGCCCCTGTCCTGGCACCTCCTGCTCTGGGCCCAGGTACGTGGGGCTGCGCAGGCTGCTGTCACCTTCACTGTCACCCCCCCCCCCAACACTGCCACTCCCGCCCTGGGCATGGCCACCCCCTCCAGGCTGGGACACCCCCCCCACCCCCTGGGCATGGCCACTAGCCCAGGGAGGGGACCACCACGGCCACCACTGCCATCCCCCCCAGCTGTCACCTCCACCGCACTGCCAACCCCCCCCCCCAGGGAAGTGCCACCTCTGACACTGTCACCCCCCCCCCAGGCTGTGTCACCCCACTCACTGCCATTTGTCACCCAAGGCCATGTTCCCCCCCCCCCATCCCTGCACCCCCACCCCCCAGGGCCACCCCCAAATCAGGGGGTCCCCAATGGGAGGGTGTATGTGTGCACCAGCCACAGGGGACTCGGGGGGTTGACAGGGCCACCGCCACACACCCTGACCCCCTCCCTGTCCCCAGGTCCCCCATCCTAGTGCCACCAAGGACTGCCTGCTGCTCTGTGCCACCAGCCTGTGCCCCACCACCCCCCCGGGGACCCCCCCCCCCCCCGAGAGGGGACCCAGGCGTCCAGCAAGGGGGGGGATCCAGGCACCCAGGCTCACCAGCACCCCCTCTTCTTGCACTTGACCCCCCCCCTTCCCCACAGCAGGGGGGGTGGGACACACAACGACCCCCCCCAACACCCCCCCCATACATAGCCCCCCCCCCCAACCACTAGGCACGGGGGGGGGGGGGAACAGACCCCAGGCATCCAGGCTCCCCCCCACCCCAGGGAGGGGGTCACACCATTGCCCCCATGACTGGCAACAAGGGGCAGCAGGACCCAACACCCCCCCCCCCCCCCCCCGCTTAGTAATTTATTTGTAGGGATGCCCCACATTTGCACTAAGCCCCCCCGTTATTTATAGCCCCCCCCCCCCTCCCCCGGGAGGAGATGAGAATAAAGTTGTGTTTCTGCAACCGACCTCTGTGCTGGGGGACACACATGGGGACCCCAAAATGGCCCGGGGGGGGGGGGCAATCATGTCCTCTCCCCCTACCCTCCCCACCCCAAGGCCTGGGGATGTGGGGACAACAGCGCTGTGTGCTGTGTCCCCAAGCCATCCCCACATCCCCCTGTGCCACCCATCATGTCCCCAGTCCATCCGTGTGTCCCCATCTCACCCATCATGTCCCCAGTGCCGGCACATCCCTGCATCCCCACCTGGCACCCAGCGTGTCCCCCACCCATCCCCATGCGGCACCCCTCATCTCTGTCCCTGGACACATCAGGGCCACCCCAAGTGCGAAAAGAGTCTCTTTAGTATAAATAAGGGGCAGAGCCTGGTGGCCCCATGGCACGGCAGGGACGTAAAGTGATGAAGGCACAGGGCGTCCCACCAGCACAGCACCACAGTGCCACCGCCCCACCGGGGGACAGTGGGGGGCCGCGGGGACAGCAGGGTGCCCACCCACCCGGGGGGGGGCTCAGTAGTACGGGGATAAAGCTGTATCCTTGAGCAGGGCGGTGGCACCCATGGGGGTATGTATGGGTGACGGTGATGCCACTGGGTGATGGTGATGCAGCTGGATGACGGTGACGGCTATACCACAGTGCCACTGGGGGAGCCGCCGTTCTGCGAGGACAGTCCCTGCGAGGGAAGGGGACAGCAGTCACCAGGGGTGGGGGGACACACACGGACACTAGGACACCCCCTTGCTGCTGGCGATGTGGCACTGTGTGGGGACAAAGCCCCCACAGAGGCAGGTGACACCCCGGGGGGGGGGGGGCAGAGGGGACAGAGGAGGGTACCTGCAGGCAAAGGGACCCCAGTGGCCACCCAGCCCCCCCCCCAGGCTGCCAGCAGGACCCCCCCAGCCCCCCCCAGGCTGCCAATAGGACCTTCCAGGCTGCTGACAGGACCCCTTGAGTCCCGTCCCCCCCCCCCAAAACCCCTCTCTGCCCCCTCAGGGTGCCAACAGGACCCCCCAGGCTGCTGACGGGACCCCTCAAGTCCCCCCCAGCTCCCTCCAAACCCCTCTTTGACCCCCCAGGCTGCCAACAGGACCCCTCAAGTCCTCCTCTGTGCCCCCCAAAACCCCTCTCTGCCCCGCCCCAGCACACTCACAGCCTTGCCAGGCCGGGCCCAGGTGCAGATGAGTCCCTCCTGGCAGGCAGTGACAATACAATCCTCCAAGAAGAGCAGCACCGTCAACCGTTCGTGGGCAATCTTCTTGCAGATGAGGGGTTCCAGCAGCGGCACCTCATGAATCCGGGGGCACAGCGCCGTCCCCAGCACCTTGGCCGTATCCAGCCGTCCCCGGGACCTGGCACCACCAGGAGGTTTCTCCCCACTCCGGCTGATGTTACCCAAACTGTGGTAACGTTTGTGCTCTTTTTCAGCGTTGGAGGGTCCCTTATGTTCCTGCAACGTCAACGTGGCAAAGCGACCGATGCCAAGGGCCAGGGGGACATCGGGTGGGGGGCCGCGGGCCGAGCCTGTCCCCGCTGGCTGCGGGAGGCTGTTGGAGCGGGAGAGTGAGCGGGGTAGCCCTGGCACGGGAATGCTGGCATCCCCCAATCTGGTGAGGGTACGGGCACAGGAGAGGGGAGGCCGAGGGTAGAGGACGTCCTCGGTCAGGTCCCACAGGCAGAACTGGGTGTCCTGGCCGGCCGAGCCAAAGCGGTAGGTGACAGCAGGGGAGCGGCGGACGAGGGGATTGGGGGGCTCGTCCTCCTCGCCCCCACTCAGCTCAGGGGGCTGGGCCGCCCCAGTGAAGGGATCGAAGGCCACGGCATTGACCCAAGACTTGTGACCGTGACCTCGAGCCACCACCCGCCCCTCAGCAAAGGACCAGACGGTCACCAGGTCGTCCTCACCCCCTGTCACCACATAACGCCCATCGGGGCTCCAACAGACACAGAGCAACCCCCCGAAATAACTCTTCATCATCCCCTGCAGCAGCATGGAGTCGAAATGGAAGACGCGCAGGCAGCCATCCTGGCTGACACAGGCCAGCGAGCGCCCATCCGGTGAGAAGGCAAATTCGTTAAGGGCCCCCTCGCCCACTGCCCATTTGAGGAGGGGGTTTCGGGGGGTCTTGCTCTTACAGGCGAAGACGCTGAAGCCCTCGCCTTGCGTCAGGAGATTGTACTGGGGGGCCGTGGCCCCGCAGGGCTGCTCGGCATCGTACAGGTACAGGTGGCCGCTGGCGTGGGAGGCCAGGAAGAGCCGTTCTGTCTCCGGCAGCCATTTGACAAAAGTCACCTTCGTCTTGTCGATCAGGCGCTACGGGGCAGGGGGAAAAAGGGGGGGGGGGGGGTCAGGGGGGTGGGATTGGGCCCCTGGGCACGTTTGGGGACACAGATCGGCAGCATGGTGCATCCCCGGAGTGTCGCTGAGGGCAGAGCCTGAACCAGCACGTTTGGGGACAGAAGTGCATGCTGTGGCACAACTCTGGGGTGTCACTGAGGGCAAAGCCCAAAGCGGCATGTTTGGGGACACAACTGAGGGCTGAGGCACAACCCTGGGGTGTCACTAAGGGCAAATCCAAAAAAAAGGGGCATTTGGGGACCCAAATCTGTGTCACAGCGCAGCCCTGGTGTCTCGCTGAGGGCAAAGCTGGAAACGGCATTTGGGGACCCAAATCCACGTCATGGTGCAGCCCCAGGGTGTCACTGAGGGCAAAGCCCAAAGCAGCACGTCTGGGGACACGACCGAGTGCTGTGGCACAACCCTGGGGTGCTGCCGAGGGCAAAACCAAAACCGTCACATTTAGGGACCCGAATCGGTGTCACGGCACAGCCCCTGACTCTCGTCGACAGCGCGGCCATTGCAGACCCCTAACGAAGCTGGCCCCTAACGATCGCCACCCCGGTAAAGCCACCATCTCTCGGGGGGGAACCTCAGCCCTTCCGGCATCTCCCCGTGCCTGACCGTAGGCGTGGTGGCAGCAGAAGCTCCTGAGGCGGGGGGGTGGGCTCCCTTTGCGCCCCCTCTCCCCAACACAGGCGGGGCTCACCTCCTCATTAAAGAGCTTGCTGGTGTCCTTCTTAACAAGGTCGAGGTACTGGACCTGCCCGGCCGAGAAGCCCACCAGGAGACCGATGGTGTCAGCAGCAGCGGTGAACTGGTTGAAGTCGTGGCAGGTTGGCTGCGTCCCCTTGTAAATGCGTTTGTCGATGGGCTTGTGCAGGTCCAGCGACTGTGGGGGGGGACAGGGACGTCACCATGGGGGGATGCGTCACTGAGGGGATGCGTCACTGAGGGGACACACACACACCTCCGTGCCCACCCTGCTGCTCCCAGGAGGGTCCTTGTCACCATCACACTGCTGCCTGGCCTGGGCCAACCACCACCACCCCCCCCCCCCGGGCTGGGCCCCGGTGTCACCACCATCCCTGTGCATCCTGGGTCACCGTTACTGGCCCTGGTGTCACCATCCCCATTAGCCAGTGACTCCTGGGGGGCCTGGGGTCACCGTTACCAGCCCCGGTATCCCCATCCCCGCTCGCTAGACCCAACCCCCAGTACCAGCCCTACGTCATCCCCTTTAACGGCCCCACTGTCACTGTCACCCATGGGCACCCACCGGCCCCCTGCCAGCCCCGCTGTCCCCAGCATCCCCGTTAGCGACCGGCTCCCTCCTCCCCCAGGTCCAGCTCCCCGGTGTGTCCCCCCCGCCCCAAGGCCCCTGTTCCCCCGTTACCCGACGGCTGCCGCGACCACCGGAGCCGGCCCCGCCGTAGAAATAAAGCTCTCGGCCCAAGTTGAAGCAAACCCGGCTGCGCTCCGCCGGGCCCCCCGGTTCCTCAGCGGGTGGCAGAGCCAACCGCACCATGGACAATCGCACCGGCGGCAGCGCGGCCGGGCCCAGGGCGGCGGCGGCTGGGCCCGATCCGGCGGTGGGCGGAGAAGGCCCGGGGGGGGCGGCGGCGGGGCCGGCGCGGGGCCGGGACTCGGGGCCCAGCAGCCGGTAGGAGCCTTCACGGGTGCGGAACTGGCTCTTGAGCTCCAGGGGCTGAGCCGGGAGCGCCGCGAGGCCCTCGGCCGCCCCCGAGACCACCGCCGCCATCTTCCCGCCGGAAGGGTGTCACCGCCCGCCGGAAATACCCCCCGCCCGCTGCCGCCGCTGTCATGGCAACGCGCTGAGTCACGCGTAGCCACGGCCCCTCGGTACCACCCCTTGGGGACCAGGCTCCGACCCCAAGAGCTCGGCCGCCACTCAAGCCCCGCCCCCAGGCGGTGAAGCCCCGCCCCGGGCGCGCCCCGAGCGCTCAGCCACCACTCATGCCCCGCCCCGGCCACGCCCACCCAGACTGGGACCGCACTCCCTGCAGGGCACCCCGAGAGCCTCAGGGTGCCGGGAGGAGGGGGCAGGAGGCGGCCCCTCCCCGGGGGGGGGAGGGGTGTGTGTCCAGGGTTCCTCCCCCCCCCCAAGCAGACACAGCCCCAGAGCTGTTCCCACGCCTTTATTAAGCACAGCACCCCAGGGGGTAGGGGGAGGCACCCCCCCCCACCTCCCCCCCAGCCCTCTGCCAGCCCCGGGGGGGGATCGGGGGCCCCCCCGGGGGCACTTCGGGGGCTCTGGGTGCCTGGGGGGGGGCGGCTCCGAGGAGGGGGGGCTGCTGGGGGCTGCCTCAACTGGGGGGGGGCTCTGTGCCAGTGGGGGGGTCCTGGAGAGAAAAAGGGGGTGGTTAGAGATGGCCCCCCCCCCCCAAGAGGAGGCACACAGTGTGCTGGTGTTACTGATTTGTCATTAATTTGTTATTAGTTAGAATTAATCATATTTAGTTTTAATATTTTAGCAAAATCATATGTATGTTGTATTTTATATATTTAACCACCAACCAGTGTCTGCTGTGAAATCCCCTGTATAGCCCCGTATCAAGGCCAGAGAAATTGGCTAAAATCATCTAGTAGGAACATTTAGAACTTAGAGAACAGGATAAAGAAATACCTGACAACGGGGTGGTGTAAGAGTTGTCAGTACGTTACCTGACAACGGCCTGTTTGGAACGCAGCGGCCGATCCCCAAAGATAGAATGTGCAGTACAAAGCTCCTGGAAGGTCCCTGGCTAGAGCCGTTAGAGATAACTGCATAGCTACTGTCAAAAAGGATGGATTGCACCTGTTGCCATAACATCGATGAAGAAATCATAAACTCTAGACGAACTTTGCTTCATTATAATACCAAAACACACCTCCTGGTCAAAAGCTACCCGCCTCCAAGACCTACCACGCCTCGGAGAGACCTTCACTGCGCCTGCGTAAAGGACATTTACATATGCTAATGATTTCCCGGAAGTTTAATGAATATGTATAACTTTTCTTGGAAATCTAATGAATATGCATCGATAAGTCCTAATATAAGGTGTATTGTTTTGGTGACAGGTGTGCGTGGTTCGTGAGAGGACTCGCCCGCGCACCCGGCCGTCAATAAAGAAGTGTCTGCTTATCTACACTAAATTGGTGTTGATAAGTTCTTCATTCCGAGCTTTTCGGTAACACTGGGGGGGCTGCATACCTTGGGGGGGGCCATAGGGGTGTCAAGGGTGGCATCGGGGGGGGGGGACGCAGCCCCCCCCAAGCTCTCCTCATCCTCGGGAACGCTGATGATGAAGATGGGGGGGGCTCGAGGTCGGCCCCTCCCAGGTCGGAGGGTGCCTCGGAGGGGGGGCCCCATGCTGGGACCCCCCCCCCGGGGCTGAGGGCATAGCCTTCCCCTTTGCCTCCTCCTCGCTCGGCTGCTTCAGGGGCTTCTCCTGGGGGTCGGGGACGACGACGACGACAACACGACAGAGAGGGTGAGGGGGGGGGCCCTGAGACTGGGGGTATGGACTGGGGGCACCCTGACACCCCCCCCCCCAGTCTGCGCCCTCACCTCTCTGGGCGGCCCCTCCTGGGAGTCAGGCTCATGGTGGGTAGAGGCCTCCAGGATGGCCATGGTGGAGAGTGGGATGTGGGCTTGCTGGGGGGTGTGGGGCCCAGGGTCAGCAGGGCAGGGGACACACACACAGGCACCCCCCCCCACCCCTGTGTATGCTGGGAGTCACACCAACCCCTCCCCAGGCATGCTGGGAGTCACACCAAGAATGTGGGGGTGTGTGTGGGGTGTGTCCTCCTCACTGGGGGGTTACACTAACCCCCACCCCAGTGCATGCTGGGGGGTGTTGTATCCCCCCCCCCACCCTGGGGTGGGGTGGGGGGTGTCACCTGGTGGGGGGGTGAGGGCCCAGATGTGGCTGAGGAGAGGCTTGCACAGTTTGGGGCACTTGTTGAAGATGGTGGCCAACTAGGGGGGGCAGCTGCAGCACCACCTGGAAGGACTGGGGCTTCATGCGCTGGCAACACTTCATGAAACCTTCCCAGACTTTGGGGTACTTCCACACCTGGGGGGGGACGGACATGGGGGGGTTGGGGGGGGGGCCTGGGGGGTCCCCTCGGGGGGGGCAGGGGGTAGGAGCGGTTGTCTGTGAGCACCCGGGGATGGAGGGTGGGGGGACATGGAGACAGACACATGGGGACACCAAGGGATGGAGGGACAGGAGGGACAGACACTCAGGGACAGTGGGACAGGATGGACGGACACTCAGGGACAGAGGGAGAGGAGGGACAGACAACCAGGCTGTGACACCCAGGGACAGCAGGATGGGATGGACAGACAGACACCCAACAGGGACAGACACCCACTGAGACACCCAGGGACAGGACAGACAGAGACCCAGGAACAGTAGGACAGGACAGGCACCCAGGAACAGTAGGACAGGACAGACAGACACCCAGAGGGACAGATACCCACTCCGAGACACCCAGGGATGGCTGGACAGGACAGACACCCAGGAACAGCAGGACAGGACAGACGGACAGCATAACCAAACCCACCCCCCCTCCATAACCAACCACCCAACCTCCCACCCCCAGAACCAGAACAACCCCTCACCCCCAACGACCCAACCCCAGGACCACCAACCCCCTCTAGGTGGCAACACCCAGACAGACAAACAGACCTGCTTCATGATGAGCCGGGAGAGGATGTTCATGACGAAGCCACCCAGGCGGGGGTACATGGTGAGGGCCTGGATGATGGTTCACATCAACAACATGGGCAATGGGTTCTGCTCCATCAGCTGCTGCATCACCACTGCCAGCGCCTCTGAGGTGTACATGTTCCACTCGGCGAAGCACAGGTTGGTGGCTGCACCAAAAAGGGACAAACGCGTCACCTCCCCTTTGCTGTGTCCCCAAACCCCCCCTCTTTGTCCGCATCGTACCCTTGATGATGGACTTCATGTCACACTTGGAGGAGTTGATGATGTGCAGGGCGATGAGCAGCTCTCCCGGGTTCAGTGGGGACACGGCTGAGGCACTGTCACCTGCGAGGGGACATTACCAGGTGTCCTTGGGTAGTCAGGGTGGGGATGGGGTTCAGGTGGCAGGGCCAGTGGCCCGTCCTGTGGTGGCCCCAGAGGTGAGGGCTTGTCCCTGGGGTCACCTTGTGTTCCTGCAGCTCTTCCCAGGGATGTGCCATGTTCCATCGTCCCACCCCAGGATGGCCCCATGTCCCCACAGTGGGCACTGGCACTGTCCCCAGGAATGTCCCGTGGTGTCCCACCATGGGGATGTCCTATGTCCCACCCCTAGGAGGTCCCATGTTCCACCTCCAGAAGGTCCCATGTCCCCACAGTGGGCACTGGCACTGTCCCCAGGGAGGTGCCAAGCTCTGTGTCCAACCCTGGGGCTGCCACATGTCCTGGGGCTGTCCCTGTCCCCTACTGTGCTGCATCCCCAGCAGATGGTTGAAGACCTCCTTGACCACGATGGGGTTGAGCTTGATGAGTTTGGGCAGTGCCTGGATCACCTCTTTCTGCACCCAAAACGGCAGCGGGAGGACATCAGGGGAGGGGACACGAGGGGAGGGGACACAAGGGGAGAAGGGGACGCTCTGACCTTCTCCAGCCCGTTGAGGGCGGGGATGAGGAACCTCACATCCGGCAGCCGCTTGTGATAGAGGTCGCAGACCCTCTTCACCAGCTCGGGCAAGGGAGGCACTGCCAGGAGGAGGTGGCACGTCACTGCCAGGCACATGCCACCCCGCTGCATCCCCTCCGTCCCCTATCTTTGTTCGTCAGGCTGTGCAGGCAGCACATCACCAGCATCTCGGCTCCCTTGGGACAGTTCTCCACCAGCAGCAGCAGCTCGGGCGAATTCATCCCCATCCCACGGATCTACGGGAGAGCCACCACCGGTGTCACCAGGCCACCACATCCACTGTCCTGTGTCCCCTCAATGCCACCCCTGTCCGCCGTGAGCCTCACCGGCTGCTTGACGACCCACAGGATGGTGCGCTTGATGTCGGCGATGGCCTCGATGTAGACGGAAGCCAACTCATGGATGAGCTTGTGGTTGTGGGGCAGCAACACCAGGTAGAGGTAGAGGCATTGCTTGATGATCTCCTCCGTCCATGGCACCGCCACCTCTGCGTCACGCACAATGTCACTGGAGCCCCGGGGACTGACGGGTGCCACCCCCCCTCCCCAAAACTCACCAGTCTTTGTCGGCCCCGAAGAGGACAGAGGGTGGGTTGGGGTGCACCAAGAGCTGCAGGTAGTTGAGGGCGAACTTCTCCACGTACTCCCACAGTTGGTCCTTCTCGTACATGCGCTTGATGAAGAGGAGGGCCTGCTGGCGTACCTACGGGGGGGGGGTGGCCACATGTCACCAGCACGGGGATGGGGGTGTCCCCTCCCCTGGGGCACCGAGCCCCGTGCCCATACCTTGTCCTTCTCGTGGGAGCTGAGGTCCATCAGGACGTGGAGGTACTGGAATTGCCGCAACGGCCGCTTGAAGATGAGGTCACGCAGCATGGACATGCCTAGGTAGGTCCAGCTCTACCGGGGTTGCGGTGACTCAATCAAGCGCTCAAGCTCTCTGTGCAAGATTCCCTTTATTTCACTAAAAGATCAAACTTATATATGTTTCAACAAAGGTCTAGAAAGAACTAACAGCATACAGCCAATACTACCAACACAGGAGGGCATATCTGGCCCAGCTGGGATGTTTGCCAGTCCCCAGAACAGTTAAAGATAAAAACATTCCATACACATACTCGTGACTGTCTTCAGCCACATCTTCCCAGGCCTACACAAGGCCATCCTCCAACCTGACCTTGTGAAACTAGTTCTTCAAAGGCTTGGCAAACATGCAGCACAACAAATTCTAACGGTCACTCTTGAAAACAAATGCCAGGTGTTCCGAGCTGCTCCCACATCTCCCCCTTTTTTGTTTAGGAACATCAGATTCACGAGGAAGGCAGCGAGGACTCTAGCTTCGAACTGACGCAATCCTCGTACTGCTCCTCAGGTGATTCTGATTGCTGCAAACACACAAATGATTAATAATTCTCCAATAGCAATATAAATTCAGATACACAAATTTAAACCTTCAAATCATATTTTTGGATTTAAGCATTCAACAATATTAGACAATTCTTTGAAAAACACCTTATTCTGCTAATTTCATATATACACTTTCACTCCCTTGTAAAGGAGTTACACAGAGCCCTTGTTTTTGAAATTCCCAATTGCAATGTAATTTCATTCTATTTTATAATGCATTTTGTCTATGTGATGGGTTGATCCTGGCTGAACACCAGTCACCTACCATAGCTATCCTATCACTCTCTCCTCCACAGCTGGACAGGGGAATGGGAAATGAGGTTTTGCTGTTAGTTCATCACACATTATCTCTGTCACTTCATCCTCCTCAGTGGCAGCACTCATCGCACTCTTCCCCTGTTCCAGCGTGGGATCTCTCCCACGGGAGACAGTCCTCCACGAAGATCTTCAGCATGTGTCCCCTCCACGGCGTGCAGTCCTTCAGGAGCACACTGCTCCAGCGTGGACCTCCATAGACCGCAGGGGAACGACCCGTCTCACCACGGTCTTCCCCACGGGCTGCAGGGGAATCTCTGCTCTGGCGCCTGGAGCATCTCCTCCCCCTCCTTCTGCACTGACCTTGGTGTCTGCAGGGTTATTTCTCTTAGATGTTCTCACTCTTCAGCTGCCATGTCTGTGTGTTCCGCAACCGCATCTCTCTTCCCCCTCTCCAGCCGTTTGTTTTCATTAATTTTTTTTTTTTCCTGTCTCTTCCTCTCTCTCTTTTTTTTTTTTTTTAAATTATTTTTATGCAAGCCAAGTTACATGAAATGCTTTTGCAATCATACGTTCAACTATTTTATGATACGTGGTACAATCATTACAACTGCTAATATTACAATTAAAATAACTAAGTTATGTATAAGCAAATCTTTCAACCATCCCGTAATTCTCAAACTTGTCAGCCATCCAGTTAAACCTGTGTCAGTTATCGTGAGCCTTTTACTGTGAATCATATTGATATCGGGTGTTAGTAACGCAAGTCGTCCAAGGCTACATGGCCTCCCGTTAAGTTTCAATGGAATTCCTCTCCCACGCTTTATTTCCACAAATTAAAAATATCCCCGCAGGTAAAGCAGCTGGAATAGAAAAAAAGAGTGTGATATTCTGGAATAGATATAGTTACACCAAGCTGTAGCATTTCTATATACAGGCAAAATAGCATTTACATTCTGACCCTTTCGAGTGGTGTTATAGATGTAATTAAACATCACACAGGCATTCATGATGACTGATCCTAAGAACTCTAACTCTTGAGGTTCTTGCATTTCTTGAGGCAGGTGTGCATACAACAGGAAAAGTAAACATGGTATCTCCTTGCTGTAGAGCTTTTCCTCGACAGCGTTGCATCAAACTATGTGTATTTTTTCCCAAATCATTAAGTGAATCGTCACGGATTAGACAGAGGCATAGAGTTAGAGGGGTTAGTAGGAAAAGGAGATACAGGTAGTGTAGTAAAGTTAGGTTCTGTTTTAAGTTCGGCAAACCCTGGAGAGGGAGTACCAGGCGATTGGGGTGGGGGGGTGGGGGACGGCGGCGGCACGGCAGCGGTCCCGGCCGCGCAGAGGCCGCGGGAGGCAGCGGCGGGACGGCCGTGGCAGGCAGCGGTGGAGGTAATGAGGGATATAAATGCGGCTCTTTTTCAGAGTCCACCCTGCCTGATGCAAAAGAATTATTATCGGAATCAGAATCCTGCTCGTTAACGGTCTGCTTACAAACTGCCTCCTCAAAAGCAGTATCAGGTTGTATTGATATGATTTTCTCTGCCAGCTGTAAATGCACCAGCATAGTATAAATGAATTTCCATGTCGACAACAAGGTTTTAGCAAGCATTCGCGAGTCATGTGGAGTTAAAGTTGACCCAGAAAATGTATGGGACAAAACTGCCTGTGTAAAAGGAGATTTTAAACCATACTGAGCAATTGTAACTTTTGTTTCTTTTATGATTTTCCAATCAAATAGAACCCATTGATTAGGTCTACCCCCAGCCCCAGCAATAATCAGAAATGCTGTGGGAGCTGCTATGATTTCTCCCTCAATTAAGGCATCGCGAATAATTCCCCGCGCAGGTAAAAGGGGTGCATCAAAGGATACGGCTGGTGGTTTTTCTTGCTTCACAGCAGGCTCCAGCTGTGCCAGCTTTTCTATTACTGACTGCAACTGCTGCGAAGTGAGCTCCGGCCCCTCTTCGTGCTCTTGAGGTGACCCGGGCGTAGACGAAGGCAACGGAGGGTATATGCTAGGTATAATTTGTTCATGTTGAGCGGCGATATCTGGGGGCTGTTTTTTCCTAGGCAGATTTTTACTCGCTTCCTGATTCTGTAGGATTTCCTTTAAGTGTACGGTTAGGGAGGCTTGGGAACTGTCAGATGGCTGATTAATATCAGCAGTCCCAGGGAGTGGAGCAGAATTCAAGGGCACAGGAGCAGGCAGACAAGCTCCGGGAAAGCCAAAAGTTTCTCCCGCTGCATTATGTTTTTCTCCCCGCGTTTCCCCTTCGCTTGTGGTTGAAGAGAGCGCAGCAAAAGCAGATGCAGACGCTTTACGATCTGCTTTCATTTCTTGTAGAGTTGTCTTAATTAATTTCCATAAAGTTGCAAGACCTTTAACTTCTTTAGACCTGTCACTAATTTCATCCCATAGGGAGGTTCCGATAGCTTCTACAATCTGTCTATCC
Source organism: Aquila chrysaetos chrysaetos (assembly GCF_900496995.4). Classification (NCBI taxonomy): domain Eukaryota; kingdom Metazoa; phylum Chordata; class Aves; order Accipitriformes; family Accipitridae; genus Aquila; species Aquila chrysaetos. The sequence goes on along the minus strand of NW_024470388.1, from coordinate 32,009 downwards.
ACATTAATCACTTCCGAGTCTGCCTCGTCCGAATCAATCGGATGAGAAACGGCCCCCCCTAACTCCTCCGTCTCTCGTGGAGTAACAGGCAGGGGGATACTTTCAGCGCCAGCGACCCGGCTGGGTATAGGCAAAGGCTGTGTCTGTACAGACGTCTCAGCACTAGCAGAAATGGATGCTCGGGGGGGTAGAGACAGCTGCGTAGAAAATCTTCCTCTAACTGCAGTGGGATAGGCTGACGCGGCTGACATGGAGGCATCAGAAGGGGTCACGGCCGCGCAGACAGCAGCGGCTGCCTGCCGTTCCACCCTCATTGCCTGCAGCACATCCCGAACTACCTTCCAGTGCGTTGCGTATTTGATTGCTTCCTTTGTCTTATCTCCCCCGGCGCTAATAGTGTCCCACAGCGCCTTGCCTACATCGTCCCAAGTCACTACTTCAAATGCAACATTTATACTCGGAATAAGTTCTCTCTCCCGAGCCCATAAAAGTAACTCCTTTATAATGGAGTTATCACATTTCAACCCTCTCGTAGAGAGAATATGTTGAAGGAGGTTTAGGACCGCTTCTTGCTCTTTGTCCAACCCCATCTCCTTCTCCGACTGCTCACCTGATTAGGGCGAGATCCACCAGGGTAAGATTCCCCTATTCCGCCGCGCGCGCGGTCTTTGTCAGCCCCAGCTCAGCTGGTCATCCTGCCGGGGCAGCAGGGATAATTTCGGCCGGCTTCTCCGCTCCCTCTCTCCGTCGGCTCTCGTTGAAGAATTCAACACCGATCCGAGGGTCCCTGTTCGGGCGCCAATTGCGGAGGCACAGGACAGCACACACAGACCAATGTGATCAGGTGAAGTCCACTTTACTAGAGCATCAGACATCATTTTATACATTAGTTACATCTGTACATGCGTTTAGCTATTTTACTATTGGTTGCACACATTATTCACGCACTGTCCATGCGCCCAGTTACACTTAATGATTGGTTATATCAACACTGTACACGCGCATAAACATAAAACATAATTGGTTATACTAACTAAAACATACAAGACTTGTCTCAGTCTAATTGGTCAAGATAAACTGCCGAATTGAGGTTGTTTGTGCCAAGTTCTCTTTATCGTGGAATGCGCACCTGTGTTTTTCTAATTGGTATCTTTCTTATTTTTGTCTTCTGTTTATTCTGTTCAAGGCCTTCTGAAGGCGTCTGGAATGCTCTTGTGATCATTAGCTAAAAATGTTCCACAACACTCCTTCAGGTGTTTCGTCTGCTCCACACCTGAAACAGTGTGAGGGATATTGACTCCTCGCCATACATTGGTTCGGGTTAAGGAACAACTTCCTGGCCTCGGGGTGAACTTGCGAGCTGGAAACACCCCGGCTCGCATGTCAAAGGTGTCAAAAAATATTTCAAAAGGTGGTTTTGAAACCCAAAAATGCAAGATAACCAAAATAAAAAACAAGATACCAGAGCTAAACCAAAGATTATCTTGTCTATACTACTAACTAGCAGCCAACTACTAAATTCTAACTCGACTCTTAACTCAGTTTTCCGTTGTGTGTTTCTTCCATGTGGTAATTAATAAGGCGAACCTCGCCATCAAACGTAACAAGCCTTGCCAAACCATCGTTAAACGTCATTAAATTCCACCCAATTCTCTCAAATTCTTACTGTACCTCAATAAATCTCTCTTTCATATACTACTGACTAGCAGCCAACTACTTAATTCTGACCCGACTCTTAAGTTTTCCATCGTGTTTCTTCCGTACAGTAATTAATAAGGCAAACCTCTCCATCAAACTGTGCCAAACCTCTGTTAAACGTCGTTAAATTCCACCCAACTCCCTCAAATTCTTACTGTACTTCAATAAATCTCCCTTTTGAGTGAGGCGTGTTCCGCTCATCCATGACAAAAGAGGAAGGGCGGGTGGGCAAGCACCCCAAAAAGTTGCTGTGCCATGGGAGGAAAAAACCAAAAGGGGACATGCGCACCCACCCGCCGGTCCCCACTCACCAGGGCCAAGTCCCGCCGCCGTCATCTGGGTGGCCATAAGCCAGGAGAGGTGTTTGATCTGCGCCTCGGTGCCAGCTGACTCCACAGGGGTGTAGGTGGCCTGGAAGGACGCGGGCATGGCCTTAGGGAGGTACGCCATGCTGATCAGCACCTGTAAAAAATGGGGGGGACACTCGGTTAGAGCCCCCCCCACACCTCAAAGCACCAAATTCCCCCCCCTTCTCCATTGTCGTCGCGTTCCCTGACCAGGTTGGTGACGTTTTCTGGGGTGAGAAGCAGCTGCAGGAACTCGGCGGTGATGTCCATGTCCGAGGGGACGTTGGTCTGGCCGGTCGCTTTGGGTGCCGTCACTGTCGTCGGCTCCAGGTATTTGTCCTCATCATCCTTGCCCGGGGGGGTTCTGCCAGGATGGGGGGAGTTGATCGGTCACCACTGGGAAGTGGGGATCCCAGAGAGGGAGTGGGAGGATTCGGGGAAGGGGGGGCTGTTGTGCCACCGATGGTCCCCAGGAGAGCACTGGGAGGACCCTGAGGGGCACTGGGAGGACCTTAGGGGCATTTAATGTCACCACCCACCCCCAGTGTGACCAGGAAGGGACTGGGAGAACCCTGAGGGGCACTGGGAAGACACTGAGGGGCATTTAATGCCACCACCCATCCCCAATGTCCCCAGGAGGGCACTGGGAGGACCCTGAGGGTGTGCTGTGCCACCACTCACCCCCAGTGTGACCAGGAGAGGACTGGGAGGACCCCAGGAAGGACTGGAAGGACCCTGAGGGGCATTTAATGCCCCAGAGGGTGGTGGAAGGGCCTCTGAGGGTGCGCAGTGCCACCAGGGAGGGGACAACAACGACAGCCTGGCTCTCACCGATCTTCATCTTCTTGAGGGTGGTGTCGGGCTCGTCGTGGGGTCGTTTGCAGGCGTCGCAGGGGCTGGGCATGCTGCAGGCGATCTCGGCCTGTTGGGTGCCCAGGTCGACGAGGAGGGTGGTGATCTGGGGCTGGAAGTCCCCCGAGGATGGGCGCCGCAGGACGCTGAGGAGGTGCAGCTTCAGGTTCTTACAGACACTGCTCACCTGCGACTTGGCCAGGGTAGGGTGCAGGTTGGCTGCAAAGTTGGGGGGGGGGGGGGGGGAACACTGTGTTAGGGACACCTGGGGACACCGTGGTTTGGGTGGTGTCAGGGACACGGGACACCCAGGTCTGCAGGGACATGGGACACTGATTTGGGTGGCGTCAGGGACACCTGAGGACACAGGACACCCAGGTCCGCGGGGACGTGGGACACTGTGGTTTGGGTGGCGTCGGGGACACCCAGGTCCGTGGGGACGTGGGACACCATGGTTTGGGTGGCATCAGGGTCCGCTGCCTGCAAGAGGGTGCGGGTGAGCCTGGGTCCTCGGTCGGGATGGAAAGTGGGTGCTTGGGAACCAGGACCAAGGACATTGGGGTCCCCAGCCCCATGGGAGGTGGCCATGGGGACCCTAAAGATCCAGAACCCCCCAGAGGAGCAGGACAAGCCCAGACACCCCCCCCCCCCCCACTCCACATCCTGTGAGCGCTATGGGGACTGGACAGCACCTGAAAACTCTCCATTCCCACAGGTGACGGTGACACCTGGTGAGGTGACATTTACCTTGAAGGGTCTCGTAGGCTTGGATGACCTCGGCCATGAACATGGGCCGCTGGCGGGCAATAGTGGCCAGGGAACCCAGCGCGGCCGTCAGGTTGATGCTGGAGATTGCCGGGTGCACCATGAACTTGAGGAGCTGCTCCAGGGCGGCTTTACCTTCCTCCCACAGCACATCTGCGGGGATGGAGAGGGGACACTCAGCTGGGTGTCACCGTCCCCATGTCGTCCCCGTCCCCCTCCACCTCTTGGAAGGGACCCCACCACCCCGTGCCAGCCAGCCTCACTGTATTTGATATAAGGGTGGTCTTTGGGGATGCGCTCGAGGCTGATGTCATTCTCGTGACGTTTGGGGACATCAGAGTCGGCCATGTGGGGTGACAGGGTGATGATGAGTCCCTCCACGAACTCGATGGCGTGGGTGCGGATGCTGTCGTTATCTGAGTCGAGGAGAAGGATGATGTCGCTGGCCATAGCTGCCGTCATCTCCCAGCAAGCTTCCTGTAACTCGCTGATCACCTTCGATTTCACCATCCACTGCGGGCAGGGAGGGGTTAAATCTCACTGGTTGATCCCCCAGCACCCATGGGTGCCACTTCCCAGCACCCAAGGGGTCTCTCACCTGCAAAGCCACCTTGTAGGGTTGGGTCATGGTGAGGATGGCCGCCTTCACCACGTTGATGTTCTCATCCTTGAGCAGCATGTTGAGGTTGGCGATGAGCTTCAGCAGCAGCTCGATGTCCCGTTTTCTGGGGGGGGGGGGGGGGGGGATGATGACACGACACAAATGGGTGCTCCCCCACCCACAAGATGGCACCCCAGGAGAAGGTGGGTGATCAGCACCCATATCTCCTCCTGCCTGCATCCCCAAAAGCCAGGATGGGGCACATCTGTCCCCAGGGCCTGAGAGCAGGTGCTCAGCACCCCCCCCCAAAAAGTGGGTGCTTAGCCCCCCCTTACCAGGCCTCCTCGATGAAGCCCACCACAAACTTCCGCACCTTGATGGACTTGTCAGCCTGGAAGGTGATGATCTCCTGGGGGGGGGGCCTCAGCACCGGGCTGGATCCATCCCGCACCCCTCTGGATCTGTCCCAGCCCCCCCCACCCTGCACCAGATCCATCCCCGCTCACATCCAAGAAGCTGTCCAGCAGCGTCAGGTCCTTGTTGATGGATCAGCTCCTGCACCTGGGGACAGAGGGACACGGTGGGGATGTGGGGACATGGCGGGGGGGGGGGGGGCACCCCGCCCCCAGTGGGTGCAGGATGCAGCTGCCAGCTCACCTGCTTGAGGATGTTGATCTTGGAATCGTTGGTGATCAAAGCTTCCTGGTTGAGGAGATCCACCACCTGCAGAGCCCAACTCAGTCCCGGGGGGGGGGGGGGGGGGGGGGATGACACCAGGGAGGGGGTGTCGTGCCCCCCCCCCATAGAGCCACCACTGGATCTGCCCCCCCCTTGGCCAAAGCCACAGCATCCCCTTGGAGGTGACAACAACCAGATCCCTGGCAGGGGGAATCCTCCACCCCCCAGGGATTCACCCATGCTTCCCTAGATCCCAGACACCCTGTCCCCCCCGCCATCCCCGGGATCCCCAGGACCTTGTCCTCCGCCCCCACCCCACCCCAGATCCCAGGGATCTTGCTCCTCCACCCCACAGGATCCCGGGGATCCTGCTGCCCCCCCCCAGTCCCAGGGACCCCCCCAGCAGATCCTGGATCTTCCCCGATCCCAGGGACACCCCCCAGTGGATCCTGGATCTCCCCCCCCTTCCCCAATCCCAGCCCCCCCCCCCAGTGGATCCTGGATCTCCCCCCTTCCCCAATCCCAGCTCCCCCCCAGCAGATCCAGGCCCCACCCGCTCGGAAGTGTTCACACCATCACTGCCGCACTCTTCCTTGCTGAAGAACTGGGAGGCCACACTCATGCAGGGGCTGGGGCCCTCAGCCCCCCCCAGCCCTGCCATGGCCCCGTCCTGGGGGGTACAACCACATCACACCCTATACGGCCCTGCCAGGCGCTATACAGCCCCCAGGTGCCCCATATGGCCCCTGGGTTGTCCCAAATGCCCCCCCCCCCACGGCCCCCAGTGCTCTATAGGGCCCAGAGATAGCCCCTAGGGTACCCTATATGGCCCAAGGATGCTCTATACAGCCCAGAGACACCCCATGCAGCCAATTGGATACCCTATATAGCCTGAGGATGCTCTATATGGCCCAGAGATGCACCATACAGCCCCTGGGACCCCCTATATGGCCCCTAGGATACTCCAGCTGCCCCTATAGTGCCCTGTACAGCCCCCTGGCATGTCCCATATGCCCCCCCAAGTCAGTGCTAACCCAGGCCCCTATGCAGCACCTGCTATCACACACACCCTATAGAACCCCATTCCCACGCAGTCCCAGTCCCTACAGAGCTCCCCCCACCCCAGCACAGGACCCTATAGAAAGCCCTCCCTCCATACATCCTCCCACCTCCTATAGAGCCCCATTTCCCCCACAACCCTGAGGCCTACAACCCTTCCCACCCCCACACGCTGCCCAGGGCCCTATAGCCCCCACCCCTATAGTGCCCCCACCCCCCTATAGTGCCTCATTTTCACACCCCGTGCCCATATACACCCCATAGTACTGACACACCGCCCAGGCCCTTATAGAGCCCCCTCCCACACCTCCCCCCACCCCTATAGGCGCCTATAACCCCCTGCCCCCCCCCCCCCGCCCCGCCCCCAATTCCCCTCACACCCCACGTCCCCCTCCCTCCCGGAGCACCCCGCCCCCACACACTCCCCAGGGCCCTATAGAGCCCCCTTCTCCCCCCCGCCCCCCAGACTCCTCTATAGGGGCCTCTACCCCCTATAGAGCCCCTGAACCCCGCCCGTCCCCTACACACGACCCAGGCCCCTATAGAACCCCGCCCAGGCCCCTCACCGCCACGCGCGTGCTCCTGCGCCCGCGCAGCCCCGCCCCGGCTGTGACGTTACCGTGGGGAGGGTTCCCGCCGGGAGCTGTAGGCGGAGGGGCGGAGCATCCCTCGGCCACGCCCCCTTCCCCAGGCTCCACCTCCTCGCGGGGGGAGGGGCGCTGCGCGGGATGGGGCGTGTCCGGGTGACACGCGCGCGGGAGGTGGGGGGGGTGTCTCTGCGCACGTGGGGAGCGAGGACGGGGGGCCCTCCCCCAGTTCCCCACTTGCCCCGCCCCATCCCCCCCCCCAAAAAAACAGCCAAGTCGGCTTAACCAAACCCCCCCCAAAACAAACATTGCTTTATTAACCCAAAAAAAACCCAACAGAGCTTTGGGGACCCCCCCCACCCCCCAGGGGACAGGCACTTGTCACCCCCCTACCCGGGGGTGGGGGGTTATGGTAGGGCCTCCCAAAACAACACCTGGGGGAAACTGAGGCACGGTGTGTGTGTGTGGGCCCTCTGCGGGGGGGTCCTGGGTCCCTCAGCAGGGTTGGGGGGCACTCGGGGGGGGTGGGGGACCCTCAACAGGGTTGGGGGTCCACTTGGGGGGGGGTCCTGGGTCCTTCAGCAGGATCAGGGGTCCCTCGGGGGGGTTAAGTGTACCTTGGGGGGGTTCCAGGTCCCTCAGCAGGGTCGGGGGTCCCTCGGGGGGAGGTGGGCAGGGGTCCCCTGGGGGGGTCCCAGGTCCCTTGGTGGGGTTGGGGGTCCCTCAACAGAGTTGGGGGGTCCCTTGGGGGGGAAGCAGGGGCCCCTCGGGGGGGCAGGGGTCCCTCAGCAGGGTTGGGGGCCCCTCAGGGGGGTCCCAGGTCCCTCAGCAGGATTGGGGTCCCTCAGGGGAGGTGGGGGTCCCTTGGGGGTGTCCTGGGTCCCTTTGGGGGGTCCCTCTCCCTCTTGATACAGATGTCCCCAGCCAAAATGGCGGCAATCTCGCCCTGCATGAAGGCCCAGGGGAGGCCGGATCCGGCCAGCGGACATTGGCCCCCACTGGGACAGTGCACCTCCCCGCCAGCACCCCGTGCCCGGATGGCACGACGGGCGCAGGGGAAACAGAACCGATGCGCCAGCACCGAGGGGCACTGCACGAAATGGGTGTCCTCCAACCGTTGCCGGCACAAACCACAACACAACATCAGTGATGTTGAATCCTCCACCAGGTGACGAACGCTGGGTGGTTCATCAGGTGAAGTTTCACCCGGCAGGTGCTGCCGGTGTGGTGGCGGTTCATCCAGTTCCGGTGAAGCTTTGCGATGGTGACGTGGCGGAAGCATCGGGGGCAGTGGGTGCTGCTGCGGCAAGGCTTCGGGTGCTGGCGGGTGGCGGAAGAAGCGGACTGCTTCGGTGAAGAGTTCGCCCAGCAGACGCCAATCGCCGCTGCCCTGCCGCTTCTCGTATTCCAGGTACTTGTAGCCGGAGGAAATGGCTTTGCCGGGCACCTGGAGGCAATCCTGGAACATCTGCTTTGCCAGGCCCAGCATGCTGGCGTAGATGCTTCCGGAACCGCAGGGGTATTCGGCAAAGAGCTTCAACTCAAACTCAAAGCCAGGCCGGGGCGTGGCATCGAAGGCGAAGACTCGTCCCACCAACGCGTGGTCTTTACGGAAGCGGACGTTGAAGGGAGTGCAGCTGGCGAGGGTGGCCAAGCGTTCCCGCACTGCCGGCGGCTTTCCCAGCCAGTCCTCGGCGTGACTGCGCATGGCTTCGCTCAACTCCACCAAACACTCAACACCGCGTGGGCGGCATGGCACCGGCAACGATGGCCCATGGCACTTGGCTGTCGTTTCCTCGGAGTGGTTTAGCCCCTCGGGCAAGTGTGGTATTGGCAGGGCATCGCGGTGCTGGCTTTCAGCATGGCTGTGCCTGAGGCGACGGGCGGCTTCCAACAGTGGTTCGATACGGTTGGTGCCTTCAAAGTTGACGCAGCCACGGCAAACAGCCTCGCTGAAGTCCCACACCACGGCCCAGGGCATTTTGGGCAGGTCGCACAGGTAACACCGCTGCCGCTGCCACGACATGGCAGGGCCACCGGGACCCCTTCCTCGGCACAGGCCCCTCCCGCGGGGGTCTCTCTCAGTACGTGCTCCTCGGGGGGGACCTCTGGGTGGGGCCCTCTGTGCAGAGACCCCTCAGAGGGGCCCCTCGGTGGGTCCCCTCTCAGAGTCCCCCCCCCAGCAAAGACACCCCAGAGTCCCCTCACAGGGTCCCCCCTCAGCTCACCCCCCCCAGAAGGTCACCTCAGAGTCTCCCCCCCCCTCACCACAGCCCCCTCACAGGGTCCCTCCAGAAGGTCCCCTCAGAATCCCCCCCCCAGCAAAGACCTCTCACAGCCCACCCCCCCAGGATCGTATCCACCCCCCATTACATACCGGCTGCGCGCGCCTTAAAGGGGCCACCAGAGCGCGGCGGGAAGGCGGGAGGGACCGGGAAGAGGAGCGGCCACTGCGCCTGCGCAGGACGACGGGCGGCCATTGCGCCTGCGCAAGGGGCGGGGAGGGAGCCTGCGCCGGTGGACGGGATGGGGGGAGAAGGTACGCATGCACGCAGGGCTGACAGCGCGGGGCGGGGGAGGAGGGCGTGGCCGCGGGAACGTGTAGGGGCGTGGCCGCCAGCCGTGGGCGTGGCCGCCGGCCGCGTGTAGCAGGGGCAGAGCCCACGTGAGCGGCAGCGCCCGCGCGAGGGATCCTGGATCCTCGCCCCGCCCAGATCTCCCCCCGCCCCATCCTGGATCCCCTCCGGCCCCGCCCCTTTGACACAGACCCCGCCCACCAGACTCCTCCCTGGGCAAAGCCCCGCCCCCCTCCCGAAGCCCAGCGAAGCGGAGCGCTCCCCCTCCTTAGGCCACGCCCTCCCGCGCTGTCGGGCAGGGGCGGTCCCATCCCTCTCTGGCTCCGCCCCTTCTCCGTCCCCGCCCCGCCGCTGCCGGTGCCCCATGGACCCCCCTCCGACTCCCGTAAGCGGGACCCCCCCGGAGACCTCCAGCACCAAGGGCTCCCACACCGGCGGTGAGGACCCCCAGGACCATCCCCCCCATCCCGGGGGCTCCGGGGCCGGTCCCGGGGATGGGGGGGGAGTATCCGGGGTCCTGGGGATCCCCCGGCCACCTGGGGCCTGGGAGGGGGGGGGCTGGCGTCCCCCTGGTGGGGGTGAAGGGTTTGGGGGTGCTGGGGGGGGGGGTTGGGGGCTGGGGGGCTGAGGGGTGCCCCAGAGGTGGGTGGGTGCTGCCTGAAGGTGCTGGTGCCCGGGGGGGGGCGGGCTCTGCTGGGCCGGGGGGGGGGCAGCACCCGCCTGCGGCTCCAGTGGGAGAGGGGGGGGCCGGTGTGCGGCTGCGCAGGGGCAGGGACTGGTACCCCGGGGGGTCTACAGGGAGGCTATAGGGGGCTATGGGGGGTATGGGGGCTATAGGGGCACTATAGGGGGACTATGGGGGGACATGGGGGCTATAAGGGCTGGGGGGGCTATGGGAGGGGCGGGTACGGCGGCTATATGGGCTGGGAGGGCTGAGGGTATAGGGGCTATAGGGGGGCTATAGGGGCTGGGAGAACTGGGGGAATAGGAGCTATAGGGGCTACAGGGGGGCTATGGGGGGTTGGGTATCAGGGCTAAGGGGCTGGGGGGCTATGGGGGGGCGGGTATGGGGGCTATAGGGGCTGGAAGGGCTGGAGGTATAGGGGGCGAGGATGGCCCCGCCCTCGTGGGATGGGCCCCGCCCTCGTTGCTGGGGTCGTTGCCATGGCAACGGAGGTGGTACCCAGGTGATGGAGCCATTGCCATGGCACTGCAGTCAGCACTGGGGGCGGGGGCAGCGGGGGCGGAGCCAGCGGGGGCGGGGCCAGCGGGGTGCCCCGCCCCTCCGCGGCTCCCCCCCCCGCTAGTCGCCCCGCCCCCGCTCTGGCTCCCCCGCCGCTGTCCGTGGTGCTGAACCAGCGCGGCCGCGTCCCGCCGGGGACCCCCCGTTCCCCTCCCCAGCCCCCCATAGCCCCCAGCCCCATGGCCCATGGCCTCTGTCCCCATAGCCTCCAGCCGCCTATGGCCCAATAGCCCCCCATCGCCCTATAGCCCCAGCCCCCCATAGCCCTCATCCCCATACCCCCCCCCAGCCCCCTATGGCCCCATAATCCTCATCGCATAGCCCCCAGCCCCCCATGGCCCCATAGCCCCCAGCCCCATATGACACCGGGGTCCCATCTCCATAGCCCTCAGCCCCCCATGTCCCCCAGCCCCCCCTAGTCCCCACTCCCCCACTTAACCCCCCCCCCCCCGGCCAAGCTGATCGTGCCCAACAGCATGGCGAGGCTCATCATTGGCAAAGGGGGGGCGATGGCGAAGGCCGTCATGGAGAAGCCGGGGGCTTGGGTGCAGCTCAGCCAGAAGCCGGAGGGTCTCAACCTCCAGGAGCGGGTGGTGACAGTCAATGGCGAAGCCACCCAGCTCCACACCACTGTCCACATCATCGTCCGCAAGATCCAGGAGGATCCGCAGAACAACGGTTGCCTCAACATCAGCTACACCAACGTCACTGGGCTGGTGGCCAACTCCAATCCCACCGGTTCGCCCTACGCCAGCTCCACGGACACCTTGCACCCAAGTGCCACCGTCTTGGGTGCTCCTGGCACTTTGGGTGCCTTCACCGCCGCTCCCGGTTTTACAAGCAGTGACCTGTTGGCTATCGGCACCGCCTTGAACACCTTGGCCAGTTACGGTTACAACCCGGTGGTGGGGCTGGGCTTGGGTTCAGCGGCGGTGGCGGCCAGTGTGAACCCAGTGGCAGCCGCCAACCTCTTGGCTTCCTACGTGAATGATGCGGTTGCTGGCCTGGTGGTAACCACCTTTGCCTTGGGTTCGTTGCCCTCCACCAACGGTTACTTGGCCCCAGCGGCCACTGCCACTGGCTCGTTTTTGGCACCTGAGAAGCTGATTGAGGGCACCAAGAAGCTGGTGGAGCTTGCGGTGCCGGAGAACTTGGTGGGCGCCATCCTGGGCAAGGGGGGGAAGACCTTGGTGGAGTACCAGGAACTGATGGGTGCCTGGATCCAGATCTCCAAGAAGGGTGACTCCATCCCCGGCACCCGCAACCACAGTGTCACAATCATGGGTCCCCCGGCTGCCACCCAAGCCGCCCAGTATCTCATCAGCCAATGCGTCACCTACGAGCAGGGCATGAGGACCACCAACATGCCCAAAGTGGGCTAGGGCTGGTCACCCAGTGGCTGGGGTGGCCCATGACCATGGTGGCATCTCCAAAGGTCCCTTGGGTGGCCAACAGCCATGACTTTGGCACCAAGTGTGACTGATGGGCCCCAGGGTGGCATTGAGGTGTCACCTGGCATGTCCTATGGGCATGGTGGCATCTCCAAAGGTCCTTTGGGTGGCCAACAGCCATGGCTTTGGCACCCAGGGTGTCTCACAGGCGTGGTGGCATCTCCTGGGGGTGTCTTTGGGTGGAACTGTGATGGGTTGACCCTGGCTGGTTGCCAGGTGCCCACCAAAGCCGTTCTATCACTCCCCCTCCTCAGCTGGACAGGGGAGAGAAAATATAACAAAGAGCTTGTGGGTCGAGATAAGGACAGGAGAGATATCACTCACCACTTACTGTCACGGGCAAAACAGACTCAACTTGGGGAAAATTAACTCACTTTATTACAAATCAACCAGAGCAGGGTAATGAGAAATAAAACCAAATCTCAGAACACCTTCCCTCCACCCCTCCCTTCTTCCCGGGCACAACTTCACTCCCAGATTCTCTACCAACCCCCCCAGCGGCACAGGGGGACGGGGAATGGGGTTTACGGTCAGTTCATCACACGTTGTTTTCTGCCGCTTCATCCTCCTCAGGGGGAGGACTCATCACACTCTTCCCTGCTCCAGCGTGGGGTCCCTCCCACGGGAGACAGTCCTCCACGAACTTCTCCAACGTGGGTCCTTCCCACGGGCTGCAGTTCTTCACGAACTGCTCCAGCGTGGGTCCCTTCCCCGGGCTGCAGTCCTTCAGGAGCACACTGCTCCAGCGTGGGTCCCCCACGGGGTCACAAGTCCTGCCAGAAAACCTGCTCCAACGTGGGCTCCTCTCTCCACAGATCCGCAGGTCCTGCCAGGAGCCTGCTCCGGCGCGGGCTTCCCACGGGGTCACAGCCTCCTTCGGGCATCCCCCTGCTCCGGCGTGGGGTCCTCCCCGGGCTGCAGGTGGAGATCTGCTCCCCCGTGGACCTCCCCGGGCTGCAGGGGGACAGCCTGCCTCACCGTGGTCTTCCCCACGGGCTGCAGGGGAATCTCTGCTCCGGCGCCTGGAGCATCTCCTCCCCCTCCTTCTGCACTGACCTGGCGGTCTGCAGGGCTGTTTCTCTTTCTTACATGTTCTCACTCCGCTCTCCGGCTGCCGTTTCTGTGTGTGTCCCAGCAACTTTTTTTTTTTTTCCTTAAAAATGTTATCACAGAGGCGCTACCACTATCGCTGATGGGCTCAGCCTTGGCCGGCGGCGGGGTCCGTCTTAGAGCCGGCTGGTATTGGCTCTGTCGGACACAGGGGAAGCTTCCAGCAGCTTCTCGCAGAAGCCACCCCTGTAACCCCCCCCGCTACCAAAACCTTGCCACACAAAGCCAATACAGGAACCCATGGGCATCCATGACCTGGGGTGGCCCTGTCACCCAGGATGTCCCCCCCCAGGAACGGTGGCATCGCCCCAGCACCCTTGGGTGGCCCCACAGCATCACCCCAGGGGTGGCATCGCCCAGGTATCTGATGGACCCTGGGGGGGGTGACTGTTGTGGTTTAACCCCAGGCAGCAACTAAGCACCACGCAGCCGCTCACTCACTCCCCCCCCACCCAGCGGGATGGGGGAGAAAATCGGGGAAAAGAAGTAAAACTCGTGGGTTGAGATAAGAACGGTTTAATAGAACAGAAAAGAAGAAACGAATAATGATAATGATAACACTAATAAAATGACAACAGCAATAATGAAAGGATTGGAATGTACAAATGATGCGCAGTGTAATTGCTCACCACCCACCGACTGACACCCAGCAAGTCCCCCAGCAGCGATTCCCCGCCCCCACTTCCCAGTTCCTACACTAGATGGGACGTCCCATGGTATGGAATACCCCGTTGGCCAGTTTGGGTCAGGTGCCCTGGCTGTGTCCCGTGCCAACTTCTTGTGCCCCTCCAGCCTTCTCGCTGGCTGGGCATGAGAAGCTGAAAAATCCTTGACTTTAGTCTAAACGCTACTTAGCAACAACTGCAAACATCAGTGTTATCAACATTCTTCTCATACTGAACTCAAAACATAGCCCTGTACCAGCTACTAGGAAGACAGTTAACTCTATCCCAGCTGAAACCAGGACAGTGACACACCCTTGGGGGGCGGGGCAGCACCCCATGACATGGAGTGCTGGGGGGCACTGGATGGGTATTGGGGACATTGGGGAGCCCCTGCCCCACCCCTCCCCCCTTTCTGTACATATTTGCCCAATCTGGGGGGGTTTAATAGGAAACCCCCCCGGGGGGGGTCAACGCCCCCCCCATATGGGGTCCCCCCCCACCCCAAGACCCCCCCCCCATATTTGGGTGCCCCCCAAGGGGGGGGATTGGGGTCCACTGAAGCAATAGTCAGGGTGCATTGGGGGAGCACCCCAAAATGGGGGGGGGCAGCTCCACCCTGGGGGGTGGTGGGGGGACGGGCAGGTCCATTTGGGGGGGGCAGGAGGGCCCCCCCCCATTCCTGGCAGCTTCAGGCTCTGGTTAGGGGGGACCCCAAGATTTGGGGGGTGGGGGGAACCCATCTCCCCTCTTTGGGGTGCCCCCCCCGCCAGTTAGGGCTGGTTTTAGGGTTCCCCCAAATCAGGGTCTTTTGGAGGGGGAGGGTCGTTGTCCCACTCCAATTTGGGGGGGCACCAAAGGGGGGGGACGACTCCCCATTGGGTAATTCCCCCCATCACCCCGTGGGGACCCCTGGGGTGCTCCGCCCCCCCCCCCCCCTCCCTATTTATTGCCCCCTCCCCCCAGCTCTATTGTGATATACATGTTCCTCATGATAAACCCTTCACTTCCGGGATTCCCCCCCCCCGCCACGCGCCTCGGCGTCTTCTTCCATGTTGTGCCAGCTATTGCGATCCCCCCCAGCCCTCCCGCCTCCACGATAGCCTCTCCTTGTATTGCAATATCCCACCCCCCCAGTCCGTTCTCCAGGACATCCCCCCCCCTCTATCGCAATACCTCCCTCTCTATCGCGATAGCCCCTATAGACACCCAAAGGCTCCCTGCCCCCCCAGCACTGCCCCACATCGGGGTCACCCCTCCCCCAACACTAGCCATATTGGGGGGGACACCCATGGGGACATCAGTGGGGACACCAGCTACGGCCATGGGGACACCAGGGGTGGCCACAGCACCACCCAAGGGTGCCATTGACGGTCCCCAGGGTGCCACCGAAGATGGGCACGGGGCCACCGGAGAAGCCCCATGTCCTCACAGTGCCACCAAGGGTCCCCACGGTGTCATCGATGGTCCCCACAGTGCCACCAAGGATGCTCACAGCATCATCAGTGGTCCCCAGGGTGCCATCAACGGTCCCCCAGGTGCCACCAAGGATGCTCATGGTGTCATCAACAGCCCCCACGGTGCCACCAAGGATGCCCACAGTGCCATCAGCGAGGACCACGGTCCCCACCGTGCCATCAGCAGCCACCACAGTGCCACCAAGGATGCTCACAGCACAATCAACAGTCCCCACGGTGCCATTGGCTGTCCCCATGGTGCCAGCACAGGTGCTCACAGTGCCATTGACAGTGCCCACGGTCCCCAGGGTGCCATCGATGGTCCCCATGGTGCCACCGTGGGTGCTCACGGTGCCATCAGCAAGGACCATGGTCCCCAGGCTGTCACCGACTGCAACGCTGCCAGCAGGCGCCTGCTGCACTGAGCCCCACAGACAGACCCACAGATGGACCCACAGCCCCACAGACAGACCCACAGCCCCATGGATGGACCCACGTGTTGGGGATTTCTTGGCTAAGCGAGAACGAAGCATAAACATACAAAGTGCTGAAATGGACAAGGACGTTGTGTCCTTGTACACTGGGAAAAGGAAGATAAGAAGGGCCTGACAAGCAACTCCTGGATGCCGAAGAATGAGATAAGCAACCGCGGGACGCCCCATGAAGAGGCTTGAGCAGCCAACAGAAGGATGAGCCGGGAGCGTGATAGAAAGACATTAACCAGTGGTGTTTTAGCTTATGGCGCGTGGACAGCTGATGCTCAGCTTAATAAAGTATATAAGCACGCTATTTGGGCAATAAAGGGAGAACAACCTTAGCTGTATCGGTGTCCAGTTGTTACTCGGCTCATGTCTCCGGGTGGCTCCTTGCAACACCCACGGACAGCCCCATGGACACAGTGCCTCCCGAGAAGGGCTGCTGGGAGCCCCCAGGGCAGTTTGGGGGTGCGCGGGGGGGGGCGTTATATTTGCCCCCACCCCATGTTTTGGGGAGCCGAACCCCCCCCATTCCAGGGGAATTCAGGGCCTTGGGGCTGCCCCTCCCCCCCCCCATTTTAGGGGGATATTTTACAAATTGGGGTGCTTGGGGGGGGGGGGCCATGGGGTTCTTCCCCCCCCCGTTAATAAAACTGATTCGAGGTTCAGTTGCCCCCCACCTTGTCTGTGCCCCGCCCCCCCGGTCGTGTCCTCCCCCGCCCCCTCCTCATGCCCCTCCCCCAGCCCCAGGGGTTCCCTCCTGTTCCATGTTTGCTTCCGTCCCCCCCTTCCGTGCTCGCCGCGGGCATGAATGGAGCGGGGCGTCGCAGTTATCAATGGGAAGGGGCGGGGCCACGCCGCGATCAATGAAAGGGGGCGGGGCCTCCCCGGCGCCGGCGTCGAACTCGCCACTCCTTCCCAGCAGGGGGCGCCACAGGCACGGGTCGCACCTCCCCTTCCCGAGGGAATGACTGACAGCCGCAGCAACCAATGGCATAGCGGAGGTGGGAGGCGGGCTCCGCCTGACAGCCAATAGCAGCGGGAGGCTGAAGGGCAGCAAAGGGGTGCGCGGAGCGGTTAACGGCCGCCTGCAGGGAGGCGGGACGTAAGGTGACAGGCAGCGGCGGCGGAAGCCAATGAGACGGTGGAGCGAGGCGTGGCCTGCCAATGGGGCTGTAGCAGGGCTGCTGGGGGGATGGGGCTGCAGCTGAGGCGACGAAGGAGCGCGGCGGGCGGTGAGGGACCGGGACCGGGACTGGGGCTGGGGCTGGGGCTGGGGCTGGGGCTGGGTCCCTCGGGCTGTCCCCGGGGCCCGGTCCCTCCCTCGCCCGGTGACCGGCTGGGGGGGCCCTCCGGCCCCCAGCAGTCCCCCCCCCAGCCCTGGGCTCCCCCCGTGTCCCTCTGTGCTCCCTCCACCCCTTCAAGGTGCCCCCACAGCCCCTCCCCCCCCAAAGTCCTGCTCCCCAAATGCCCTGGGGTCCCCTCCGGTTGCCTCCCCTCCTGCCCCCCCATCAGCATCCCCCCAAAATCTGCGCTCCCCTGCCCCCAGCAATTCCGCTCCCCCCATGCACCCACCACACTAAAATCCACATCCCCCCCCAAGCCCCTTGAACCTGGGTCCCCTTTCCCAGGGGTACCCCCTCCCATCTTCTGGGGGTGCCCTCCTGGCTCCCAAGGGTGCCCTCCACCCTGCAGATCCCCCCCCAGCACCATGGGGGAGCCGTGGTACCTTCAGGCCGACTGCGCCTTCTGACACGGTGGGCACACCGTCCAGCTGACCCTCGCCCGTTCGGCGGTGGAGGTGGAGGCTCACCTCACTGCCGACCAGTGGAGGGGGGAGTTCGACGCCGCTTGTGAGTCTCTGGGGGGGACGACACACAGACTGAGAAGACCCTGTCACGACCCAGACTGGACAGACCGGGGAGTCGTGTTTAATTTGAAATTCCCTCGGGCTAAATTAAGGTGAAACGACACCAAACGATCGGTTAAAGATTTTATTCATGATAGAAGCAAACAGAACCAGGGAGGCATGGTAGTAGGTGGCAGGGTTTCTCACAACAGGAATTGGCATAGGACTACTTCTGTAAACCGTGTAACCCAGGGTAACCATACACATCAATTCAGGGAATAAGGAGATCCCTCCCGTTGAGTCACGAGGTTCCGAGCAGACCCCCTTGCTTTCCAGACTCCTCCTCAGAGAAGGGCCCAGGGGTGGCTGGATCCACTCAGTCCCAGACTTGGTCAATGGTTTTATGTCTTAAAGGGATGAGGTGTAGGGACTGTGGAAAAGGAAAGAGAGAAGAAGACAGAGAGAGAGAAAGGAAGAGAGAAAGATTTCACCGGTCCTGGGTCCAGTGTGGGTCCAGTCTGAGACAAGGGGAGTCAAAAGAATCTCAGTAGACATAATAAAGGGGGATGAAAGATGATGTTTAGCGCTTACATTGTTGAAATTAGCTGAGGCAGAGAGACAGTCCTTGATAAGAAGAGCTGGTCCCGAGAACCATGGAAGTGACCTCTCGGAGCTAATTTTAATATGAAGCGGGGATAGGTCATGCATATGTATAGGCATATTGTGAATATGTAACACTTGACTGTATAAACTTGAAGCGAACCGCCGAGTCGGGCGCGCACGACTTTGGTGGGACTACCCCCCCGTGCTGCCCAGCGCTGAATGAACATACCTACTTTACAATCTCACCGATTGTGGAGTCTGTTTCCGCACGTCAGTTTGGCGAGCCAGCCAGGAGACTCTGCTCGGCTGCGGGACCGACTGCGGAGCGGACGCCCCTCGGCGCGCCCCGAGCACTTTCCTCGGAGGAGCCTCCGCTGCCAGCCGCTCACCGCGGGAGCGGACAACGACCTCCTGAAGCCGCGGATCCGAACGGTACGTGTCACAGAGGGAGCCTGTAAATCGTACAGGCCGGGGCAGCTGGTAAATCGCGCAGAGACGTCTGGCGTGCAGCGTAGTCCCCGTATGGGAGGAGGGTACCCTGTATGGTAACAAGGGAGGATTTGCTGACCGATAGAGCGGCCGCCAGCCATCTTGGGGGTAGATCGAGCAAATCCGGGGTGACCGCTGCATCCCGGTATCGGGAGCCAGGACGGACCTGTCCATGACTGGTATATAAGAGGCAGGAGAAGGGTAAGCGCACCCCCTCGCAATTGCGCTTGGTACATTTTTGCAGCTGCTGAAAGGTTGTCAACTGGAGCGATGATTGTATGATGTGAATGTTTGGAAGTTTATGTTAAAGATTTTGTGTGGGTGTGTGGAAATGATATGTTGAAATTTATAGGTGTATGTATGTTTGTTAATGTGTGAATGTCTTTACGTATTAATAGGGGTGATTCCCTGCTTGTATGTGGCTTGCAACTGGACTATAAATAATTAGCATCCAGCTTGGGTTTTGTTGAAGTGTAAATCTTGTGGGAGGAGGTGGTACTGACATCTAGCAGACGGAAACCAGACTGCTTTGAGTGTTTTCCCCAAATTCCACACTTTTATGATTGGGAAAGAACTCACTAAGAATCCGAAATAGTGAGGTTGGTGTGGAAGGAAAATTTAATTCCAGAAATTTGGGACGTGTGGGAAGAAAACTGGGGGAAGACTATAAAGAAGTGTAAGAAATGATTTGCATGGAAGCTTATTAAAAGGAGAAGCCAAAATCAAACTTAAGAATCATTAGGAGGAGTATTAAAATGGGAAACAATCAAGGAGGAGTATTGAGGAGAGTCCTCTGGGTTGTGTAATTGCCCACTTGGAAAGATATTGTTGGGACCGGAGGTACGGAAAGTAAAAAGAACCTTATTAAATACTGCAATCAGTGGTGGCCGTTGTATAAGTTAGAAGGTGATGCTAAGTGGCCACTTAATGGGTCAATAGATTATAATACTCTATTACAACTAATGCTGTTTTTAAGGAGAGAAGGAAAATGGGATGAGGTTTCGTATGCACACATGTTTTTCACCCTCCGAAACCATCCGGAGTGGCAAAGGGACCGTGGAATGGTCCCCCCACAGGACCCCATGGTGCTCGCATTTGAGCGAGAAAACAACAAGGAGCCTAGAGGTAAACTGAGGCGGTGCTGTTCGGCATTGTAGTATTGGACAAGATGTACAAAGACAAATAAAAATCCATCAGGCACCAGAACAAGATCTAACTGATTTGTTTAAGCCTCCCCCTCGACCACAGGAACAGGATGCAGACTCGGATAGAACTCCGACCCCCCCGAACAGCCCTGTATCTTCCCGTACTAGGAAAGAAAACTACCTCAACAGCTTTACAAGCACCTCTCCGAGAGGCGGTGAGGGCCGGATGGTGGGACGATGTTAATCAAAGTACCCTTTTCTACTGCTGACCTAGGGGAATGGAAAAAGGTTGCAAAAGATTATAGGAGTGATCTGGTAAGTGTAACTAAGCATTTCCAATTTATTGTAAAACAGCATAACCCTGATTGGAAGGATATACAGCTATTATTGGAATATATGACCGAGACAGAGAAACAGGTGATTTTAAAAACAGCAGAGAACCTAGCTGAAGATCATTATAAGATCACAGGAGGGGACATTAAGGAATATTTCCCTCTCCAAGACCCAAAGTGGGATGTTAATAGATCTGCACATATGGAAAGATTGCAGGGGTATCAGGAGTGGATTACAAAAGGAATGGAGAGGGCAATCCCCAAAACTATAAATTGGTCAGCTTTATATGCAGTCAGAGTCCTTCCGAGTCTCCATCTGAATTCCTGCATCGACTGAGGGATGTAATGCGCCGCAGCACACCGCTGGATCCTGGGTCAGAGGTAGGAGTACAACAATTAGTCTCCCTGTTTTTGGGTCAATCTACAGGGGATATAAGGCGCAAACTTCAGAAATTACGCCCTACAGAGGGTAGGAATTTAGAAATATTGTTGGATGAAGCATGGAGAGTATTTAGTAACAGAGAGGAAGGATATAGGCAAGGGCAAAGGAAATTAATGGCTGTTATCCAGGAGACAGAGAAGGAAGGGGCCTAGACGAGACTTGCCCCGACTGGGCAAGGATCAATGTGCTTTGTGTAAGAAATTCGGTCATTGGCAAAAGGAATGCCCAAAGAACAAGGAGGAGGATCAGAGGGCTCAAACAGGAAGAACGGTAGCCCATGTGAAGGGAGATTGATGGGAACCTGGGGAATCTACCCTAGCGGATCCACTGGTTATAATTAAGCTAGGGAAAACACAACAAGAGGTAGAATTTTTGGTAGATACGGGGGCAACATACTCGGTTCTGAACCAAGCTTTGATGCCCCTGGGAGATAATTATGTCATGGTGAAAGGAGCGACTGGCCAAAGTGAAAAGGCATATTTTTGTAAACCTTTAGAATATAAATTAGGAAAAACAGTGGGGCATTCATAAATTTTTATATATGCCCAACTCCCCAAAGGCACTTTTGGGAAGGGACTTGTTGGAACAATTGGGAGCAAAAAATTGTATTCGAAAAGGGAGAATTACTCTGGAGGTAAAAGATCAGCAATATATTCAAATATTGAGCCTAACCTTAACCAGTCTCCCCCTAGAAGGAAGCATTAACGAGGACGTCTTAAACCAAGTGTACCCAGGGGTATGGGCTACCAATACACCTGGAAGAGCGAAAAGTGCTCCACCTGTTGAAGTTAGGATCAAGGAAGGGCCGAAAGCCGGTAAGAATTAAACAATATCCCCTAAAGAAGGAAGACAGAGAAGGGAATCCGGCTGGTGATAGAAAAATTTTTGCAGTTGGGATTATTAAAGAGTGTGAGTCTGAATCAGTACCCCTATATTACCTGTTCGGAAGCCCGATGGGTCATATCGGGTGGCCCAAGACTTACGGGCGGTGAATAAGATAACTGAAGATCTTTACCCGGTAGTGGCGAACCCATATACCCTGTTGACCGTATATTAACACCTGAATTGACTTGGTTTACTGTTTTAGATTTGAAGGATGCTTTCTTTTGCCTCCCTCTCCATGAAGCCAGCCAAAAATTATTGCATTTGAATGGGAAAACCCCAAGAGTGGTCGAAAGACCCAGCTCGCTTGGGACGGTGTTGCCACAAGGATTTAAGAATAGTCCTACCATTTTTGGCAATCAGCTTGCGAAAGACTTAGAATCCTGGGAAGCCCCGTCTGAGGAGGGAAAGCTGTTGCAGTATGTGGATGATATCCTGATCGCCACACAAACAGAGAAAGATTGTATGACGTGGACGGTGAGTCTGTTGAATTTCCTGGGACTCCAGGGGTACCGGGTATCCAAGAAAAAGGCACAGGTAATGCAACGCAAAGTGAATTATTTGGGCTATGAAATTAGTGCGGGACAAAGAACTTTGGGACAGGCCCGTAAGAGGCAATATGCCAAACTCGGAGACCTCAGACAGTGAAAGAGTTACGGACTTTTCTGGGAATGACGGGGTGGTGCCGATTGTGGATCTATAATTATGGACTGCTTGTTAAACCACTGTATGCGCTGACAGCCACTGAGCAGAAACACCTTGAGTGGAGCAAGGAGACCGAACGAGCCTTTGAGCTACTGAAAAAGGCTTTGGTGTCGGCCCCGGCCTTAGGACTCCCAGATGTGAGTAAGCCGTTTCTTCTTTACTCCACGAGAAGCAGGGCATTGCCCTGGGAATGTTAGCACAAAACCTGGGTCCATATCGACGGGCAGTTGCCTACCTCTCTAAGCAGTTAGACACGACTGCAAAAGGTTGGCCTGGATGCCTGCGGGCGGTTGCAGCCGTGATACTGAACATACAGGAAGCCCGAAAGTTTACTCTGGGCCAAAAAATGACTGTTTTGGTGTCTCACGCAGTATCAGCAGTACTGGAAGCAAAGGGTGGACATTGGCTCTCTCCACAAAGATTCCTGAGATATCAAGCTATATTGGTAGAGCAGGATGATGTGGAGATTGTAGTCACTAACATTGTCAACCCAGCTTCTTTTCTCAGCGGGAACACAGGAGAACCGGTACATCATGACTGTTTGGAAACCATCGAAGCAACATACGCCAGTCGCCCAGACCTGAAAGACAGCCCCATGGAAAACGGGGAAACTTGGTTCACAGACGGAAGCAGTTACGTCCTAAATGGTAATCGACACGCGGGATACACCATCACCACCAGCCAAGAGGTAATAGAATCGGGGGCTTTGCCCCATGAACACCTCCGCACAGAAGGCAGAAATAATTGCTCTAACCCGCGCCCTGGAATTGGCCCAGGGCAAAGTTGTGAACATTTATACAGACTCAAAATATGCCTTTGGAGTTGTACACGCACATGGAGCAATTTGGAAGGAGAGAGGACTACTGAGTTCTCAAGGGAAAAATATCAAACACGCAGAAGAAATTCTGAAGTTACTGGAAGCTGTCCAGCTCCCTGAGAAAGTGGCAATTATGCATATTAAGGCACACCAGAAAGTGAGCTCAGATTTGGAAAAAGGGAATGAGCTGGGAAACAGAGAGGCAAAACAAGTGGCCAAAACACAGGTAAAAAAAGAAGGGGCCTTAATTCCTGATAGACAAATCTCCCTAAAGGTAAGCCAGAATACACCAAGGAAGATCAGAAGCTCATTACAGATTTAGAAGGGTCATATAATGAAGAGGGGTGGGCTCATACCCCACAGGGAAAGCTAATCGTTCCCTCTTGCTTATTATGGCATTTGATACGGGAGGAACATAGGAAAAGACATTGGGGAACAGAGGCTCTGTATAATCATTTGATAAGAGAAATTGTGGCTAGAAATTTATATACCACGGTGAGACAGGTGACTCAACAGTGTGATCTTTGCCTTCAGACTAATCCTAAGAATACCCCCAAGCCAGAAATGGGCCAGATTGGAAAAAGGCAATGGGCCTGGACAACAATGGCAAATTCATTTTACAGAACTTCCAAGAAAAGGGGGGTATCGATATTTACGGGTATTAACTGATACCTTTTCAGGTTGGCCAGAGCATTCCCAACAAGAACGGCTAAAGCTCGGGAGGTAACTAAAATACTGGTACAAGAGATAATACCACGTTTTGGGGTTCCAGCAACCATGTCCTCTGACAGAGGACCACATTTTGTCTCAAAAATAGTACAACAAATTAGCCGCCATTTGGGTATAGATTGGCAGCTTCATACTCCATATCACCCCCCAGTCGAGTGGTCAAGTGGAAAAAATGAACCACTTAATCAAACAGCAAATTGCGAAATTGGGACAAGAAGCAAATTTGACATGGCCTCAGTCTCTCCCTTTAGCCCTTCTGCATATACGAACAAGACCAAGGGCGAAAGAAGGACTGAGCCCCTTTGAAATCCTCTATGGACGACCCTATGGGATACAGAGAGGGGTGTCTGTGCAAGCGGGGGATGAAATTATGACTTCTTACATGGTAGCATTAGGTAAGCAACTTAATAAAATCAGGAAGCATGTGGTAGGGACTCGAGGGAGAGGTTTGGATGGGCCTGTACATAATATACAACCAGGAGATTATGTGTAATAAAGTCTCTTACAGAAAAACTCTGGAGCTGCAGTGGGAAGGACCATTTCAAGTATTACTTACCTCCTTCACCGCGATTAGGATCAAGGAACAGAGCGCCTGGATTCATCACACCAGAGTGAAAAAGACACCCAAAACTCCATGGAAAGTCACCACAAAACCCGATGGAACGCTTAGTTTTTTTGCGGTAATATGGGCAACCGTGGGGACAAGGAGCATAGCATGGGATGGGAACGTGTTTGTTCAACTCACAAGATGATACTTCATGGGGATTTTCTGAGGTGTGGGAAAAACTAACTTCCTGGTTACCAAATTTAACATGGCTAAAACAACTGTTTGTGCCAACAAATATTTTGAGAGAATGCTAGATAGGGAAACAATGTATTAGAAGTACTAGAGTTGGATATAGTAAAAGAATTTACTATTTTCTAGAAAAGGGGGGACTGAGACAAGGGGAGTCAAAAGAATCTCAGTAGACATAATAAAGGGGGATGAAAGATGATGTTTAGCGCTTACATTGTTGAAATTAGCTGAGGCAGAGACAGTCCTTGATAAGAAGAGCTGGCCCCAAGAACCAGCCAATGAGGCAGAGACAGTTCCTGATAAGAAGCAGGAGCAGGCTCCAAGAGCCAGCCAAGACTGGTCTTGCGGCTTGGGTGAATACCAAGAAACCACTGAGCCTGCGCAAGAAAAGAGGTTACTAGCGGTGACGAAGAGGAGTCGTCTATCTTCATCTCTGCGACCACCAGACGACCACCATAAAGAGGCACTGCGCAAGCGCAGTTGAGAGGAGACTATGGAAATGACCTCTCGGAGCTAATTTTAATAAGAAGCAGGGATAGGTCATGCATATGTATAGGCATATTGTGAATATGTAACACTTGACTGTATAAACTTGAGGTGAACCGCCGAGTCGGGTGCGCACGACTTGGGGGGTAGTCCCACCAGTGCTGCCCAGCGCTGAATGAACATACCTACTTTACAGTCTCACCGATTGTGGAGTCTGTTTCTGCACCGTCAAGTCAGCCGAGGGGTCCAGTCCCGATGGGCTTGCGCACCCGGGGCTTCAGTTTGTGTCCTTTTATCATCCTTGCCCCTCCTTCGGGCAGGCACCCGAACTCGTCAGGTTAATGAGCAGCTTGTGAGCCTTTGGGCTTGGGGGTCGTTTGTGGAGTAACTTCTCCTTCCCTGCAGACACGGCCATTGTTCGATCTTTGTATCAGAACAGCTTATCAGAAGAGGGAGCTGCGCAGCCTCCGGCACGCCCTCCCCCTCCTGTCGCTGATGTCTGAGCTGATGGGCTTTTCACCTGGGTTCCTTGCTGTGCAGGGTTTGTCTTTCAGCAGAACTTGCCCCACCACAATGTTTGAGGCATTAACTCTTTCAGTCTCTCGCAGACACCCCCCCCCCCCCCCAAATGCTGACAGACCAAAGCTCTCACCTTCCTTGCAGTCATCGAGGACCTGACCCACAAAATGGGGAATTTCAAGCAGTTTGGGGATTTTCTGCAGCATGCTGGAGTCAGTGCTGATGCAGGTGAGGTTGGCACTGCTCCCCTCCACCCCATCACCACAGCGTTTCGGGGGGGGGTTCAGCTTCCACCCCCCCCAAAACTTTTCCTCTCCACAGAGCAGCAAGTCCATCAGCCTGGAGCTCCTCACCTATGCTGACCTGGAAACCCTACAGAGCCGGAAAGTGGGGGCAATTGCCCGCCCCCCCCCCCCCCTTCCACTGCTTCCCCGCTCAGTGCCAAGTGTTACACCTCATCCTAATCTACCCTGTCCAGTTCAACAGGTGATACAGGGAGGGGAGCACACGACACACCAGGTGGGGGGATACGGCAGAGGGGACATCACCGTCACCCCCACCATGTGTCCGGTTCCCCCCCCCAGAATCCACACCCCACTGCCACTGCCCTATGCGGGAAGGCCAGATCCTGTCGAGCTGTGCAAGCTGGTGTGGGAGCTGAGGGAGGAGCTGGTGCAACTCTGGGCTCAGCGTGGGGAGGATTGCCAAGATGCTGAGATCCAGTGCCTGTGGGACAAGTGAGCAATGCCGGTGTCACTGGGAAGAGCTCAGGAACCCCCCTGCCTCACGGTCAGAATGGAGGAATCCCCCCAAAAACCACCCCCCCCACACCTCCTGCCAGGCTGCAGCGGGTGCTGGAGGAGAAACGGGCGGTGCTACAGCGAGAGCTGGATGGTGGGACAACGACAGCGCTGCAGTGAGCGGCATGATGTTTGGAGGATGAGTTGTTGCGGGAGAAAGCCCAGCACCAACACAAACACCGGCAGCTGACCGCTGAGGTGGATTGCTGCCAGTTGGGGGGCTGCCGGCTGTGGTGGGGTGTTGCCAGCGGCACGGTGAATTTTTCCGCCCCCCCCCCTTCTCCTCGCAGCTGGCAGAGGTGAAGGCATTGGAGTGGAGACTGCAGCTGCGGGTGAAGAGCCTGATGGCTGAGTTGGCCTCCTGCAAGAGGGGGTGAGGCCAGGGTGGGGTGCCGAGGGCCCCCCCCCCCAAAAGCCTGGGGTGTCTCCCCCACCTCATGGCACTGGTCCCCTTGGCAGCCATTGGACACCTGTCAGCACAGCCCCCCTATTCCCAGGAGCAACATTCCCCATTGGGCACCTGGCCGCCATGCTGAACGTCCCAGGAGAGTCGTGGTGGCAGCCAGGGTCATTCCCCTGGTGTGGTCCCCATCATCTGCAGGTAAGGGACACTTGGGGACACATGCGGAGTGTTGGGGGGGGGGGGATGGACATGGGACGGACACAACACCATTCACCCCCTCCCCTCCCTGCCAGGCCCCCACCCGGCATGCTTCAACCCCACCACCTTCATCAGAGCCTGGCAGCACCGGCAGAAGGTGACCAAGCTCAAAAAGTAAGCAGTGACACTGGGGTTGTCACCGTCCCCTGCCTCCCCCAGCACTTGGGGGTTGGGGGGGCCCCCCCCCCCCCCCCCCACGGTCTCCTTTGAGTGCAGCCAGAGGTGCAGGGAGGCTTTTGGCAGCACCAACCTGGTGAGGAGCTGTGGCCACAGCTCTTCGAGTGAGTGGAGAATGCAAGGGGTGGGTGGGGGGCACCCACTGGGTGCTGGAGCTCCTTCTTCCCTAAGCTTGTCCCCCCCCCCCCCATTTCTCCCTGCAGCTGAAAGCTTCTGGAGCTGGCGCTTGGTGGTGAGCTCCAGCAGCAAAGCCAATGAGCACTCTGAGCCCCTGCCCCCCAGGTAAGTGCCAGGGTGGGGGGGGGCAGGATGCCTGGGTCTGTTCCCCCCCCTCAGGGCACCCTGAGCTCCACCCCAGGCACCCCTTAAACACCCCCCCCCCCCACTTTGGGCAGGGGCAGGAGGGTGACCCGTACCCAGAGACCCCTGAGCACCTCATCCTGCAACAGCTCTGGCACAGTGAGTGGCTGCCCAGACTCCTGGGACCACCCCCCCTGCACCCCCAAAGCAGGGTGACTGTGGTGGGGGACACACACACACATCAGTGCCACCCTACCGCCTCCCTCCACCCCCAGGTCCCTCGCCTGGCTGCCAGCCACAAACCACCCACAGGCAGCACTGCTGGCAAGCACCCCAGTAAATGTGCCCCCCCTTCAGGCTTTTTTTACCCCCATTTTCCTCTGCTCCCCCCTCCCCCCCCCCCCCCCCCCGAGAACTGCTACAAGGAGGCCTCGCCCAAGCTGGGTAAGATTGATGCCCAGCTGCAGGCGCTGCAGGAGTACACGGACAGCTTGGACACCCACATGTGACTTGCAGTAGAGACAGACACGACAAACATCAGATTGTGCCAAAATGGCTACTTTATTGTTCTAACAAGCTTTTTTATAACTTTCTTCAGAGTATGTGTTCATATATGATTGGTTTAGTTAGTAACTAACAATTCATGATTGGGTAACAGTTTTAGCTGCGGATTCGTTAAGACAGTTCTTCTTATCATCTTCTTTCCCAGGACTTTCCAGACTCTCAAGGATACACCACAAGCTGCTCAAAGTCACGCTGCTCACGCACCGTCAGGCATTCGGCAGATTTGCTACATTCCCCGACATGTGACACCCCCCCCCCCCCCCAGGGACCCCCAGACCCCCCGGGGACCCTCACCCTTCCTTGTGTCCCCAGGGGTGACAACACTGGTGTGGGGCGAGTGTCATTGTCCCATCCCATCCTCCCCCCCCCCCAAATAAACCCTTGTGTGGCCCCATGGTGTGTCCTGCTTCTTGGGGGGGGGGGGGCTGGTGTGTGTGTGTCGTCCCCCCCCCATGTCCTGCTGCTGGGGACACCAGGGACATCGCCAGGGGGTGACAGGGGACAGTGCCAGGACTTGGGGACACCACACTCCTGTCCCACCACCGAGCTCAAGGGCCACTGCGATGTGACACCAGCACCCATGTCACCATTACCCTGCCCCCCTGCCACAGCGGGACACCCCAGGGTGTCCCTGTCCCCCCTCTGGTGACACTGCTGTCCCCACAGTGCTGGCCAAGCTCCCTGCTGTGGCGCTGCCAGGGCTTTATTTGGTTCTGGGTCACACAAAATGGTGGTATTTGGGGACAACAGTGGCTGGAGCTGAGCCGGGGCCACAGTTTGGTGATGGTGGCAGCCGGCCACAAGACCACCGGTGACAACGTCACCAGAGCACAGAGGTCCTGGGGGGGCCAGGTGGGCGGTCTCTGTGCCAAAGCCACCATTTGGTGCCACCATGGCTACACCGGTGACGATGGCACCCCAGTGTGGAGGTCTTTGGGGACAGCGTGGGGTGCCACAGCCACGACTCAGGGCCAGTGCCACCATGACCACACCCTCAGGAGGACACTGCGGTGATGATGCTGGCGGCAACCACCCTGCTGCAGAGGACATGGTGCTGGTGATGCCATGAGGACGCTGGTGACACCGTGAGGATGCCGGTGATGCAATGATGATGCTGGTGACACCACAACAGTATCAGTGATGCTACGGGGACACTAGTGATGCCATAAGGATGCTGGTGACACCATGAGGATGCCAGTGACGCCATGAGTTTGTTGGTGACGCCATGAGGACACCAGTGATGCCATGAGGCCGTTGGTGACGCCACAAGGATGCCAGTGACACCACAAAGATGTTGGTGATGCCATGAGGATGCTGCTGCTGCTGGCAACTGCCCGCAGACATCAGGCAGATGATGTCAGCCAGCAACACTGCCACTGGTACCAACCGCTGTGCTGGATCCTGGCGGTGGCGGCTCTGTCAAGCTGCCGGTGCCACTCAGAGTGCTGGCAGCTCCCTGTGGACCTTGGGCAGGAGGCGGCAGGTGGTGACGATATCAACGGTGGCAGCCATGGCGCACAGGTCGTGGCGAGCCAGGCGCAGGCGAGCCAGGTGCAGGCAGTGAGTGGCGGCAGTTGCCTGCGCCCGACCCAGGGCCCCCCCCCAGGGGCCAGGTGGCAGTGCTGTAGCTTTGCTGTAAGGTGCTGCCCACCGCCCCCTGCAACCGCCCCGAACCTTCCCCCAGCCGCTGCTGCAGCAGCGAGGGGCCCCCCCGGCTGCCCCCCCAAATTGCTGCCATCTCCTCTGCCATTGCTGGGGGGGGGCTTCGGCCTCTGGCCCCCCCGTTCTTCTTCCTCCTCTTCTTCAGTCTCGGAGGCTTCACCTGGCACTTTTAGCCCAGCCCCGGGGACACCCCGGCTGCCCCCCCCAGCAGCTCCGGCTCCGAGTCACTTTCGGAGGCTTTACCTGGCACCACCCTGGGGAGGGGGGGCAGGGGGGCAGCACCCCCCCCAACGGCCCCAACCTGGGGGGGGGGCGCTCCGGCCTTGGCCCCGGGGTCCTGCAGAGTATCTACCCCCTCCCCGACTCTGTGCTCAGACCCCCCCCCGCCCCACGGGGACCCCCAGCTCCCCCCTCCCCGGCCCCCCAGGGACTCCCGCACCCCCAACCCGGCCCCCCAGCCCCACGGCGACCCCAGAGGCCACCCCCCGATCCCCACGGGGACCCCCAGCCTCCCCCGCCTAGGCCCCCCCCCCGATCCCACAGACCCCCCCAGCCCCACGGCGACCCCAGAGTCCCACACCCAGCCCCCCCAGCCCTCTCCCGGCGACCCCAGAGCCCCCCCCCGAGCAGCACGGGGACCCCCAGATCCCCCCTCCCCGGCACAACAGGGCCCCCGGGCCCCCCAAACCGCCCCCTCCCTCAGCCCCACGGTGACCCCAGAGTCCCCCCCCCAACGGGCCCCCCCAGCCCCCCCCCCCCGGAAGATCTCCCACCTCCTTCCCGGCGCCGCCGCAGGTGACATGACGGGCGGCCCGCGCGAGCGCCGCGTCACGTGAGATGAGCGGGCCGGGCGTTGCCATGGGGGGAGAAGCGCATGCGGCGAGAGGGTGGTGCGCACTGCCCCCTAGCGGCGGAATGGGGGGGCGCTGCGGCGGGTGGCGCTTGGGCGGGGGGGGGACACGGGCACGGACACGACACCCTTGGGTGTCCCCTGGTCCCCAACCCCCATTCCCTCCCCTCCCAGGGAGGCCCCGATGTCCCCGCCCTGCCCCAGGGACACGGGGAGCAGCAGTGACTGGTTTAATGGGGGTCCTGCAGGGTGATGGGGGCACCTCGTGGGGACAGCGGGGGGGGACACAGGCCTGGGGTAGCCCCTGCCCGGAGAGACCCCGGCTTTGTCCCCAGGCCCGTGCCCAGAGCCACCATGTCCTTGTCCCTCTCCCCATTATTGTCTCCCTCCTCATTCTTGTCCCCATCCCATCATTGTCCCCATCCCTGTGCCCAAAGCCACCACATCCTTGTCCCCACGCCCATCCTTGTCCCCAACCCTGTGCCCAGAGCCACCATGTCCTTGTCCCCATCCCATCCTTGTCCCCAGCCCTGTCCTTGTCCCTGTGCCCAGAGCCACCATGTCCTTGTCCCCACGCCCATCCTTGTCCCCACCCCATCCTTATCCCCATCCCCATCTCCAAGCCCGGTGCCTGATGGTGGGTGTCCCCAGGATGGGGGGGTGGCTCAGCATGTGATGCAGGCAAGGGTGATGTCCCTGGCCACCTCCAGCTGGTCGATGGTGGTGGGTGACGGCCAGTGGCCTTAGTCACAGACGTGGCGCCTGTTCACCCACAGAGCGAAAGCCTGGCTCAGTGGCCAGATCTCCAGCTGGGTGACCCCGGTGTCACCATGGGGGACAGGGAACCCCACCCCCCTGGGGACACCCACCCTAGGGACATGCACCCCCCCCCCCCAGGGACCCCCTGGGGACACCCACCCGGCAGGAGCTGGGTTGGGACTGGGACTGGGACCAGCTAAGGACTGGGACCAGTATCAGGGCCACAAGCAGGACTGGTGCTGGGATCAGGACCAGGACTGGGAGCAGGATCAGGATGGGGACCAGGACCAGGACCATGGCCAGGACCAGAACTGGGACCAAGACCAGAACCAGGGCCATGTCTAGGACCAGGATTGGGACAAGGACCAAGACTATGTCCAGAAGCAGAACTGGGACCAGGACTGGGACTGAGACCACAACCAGGACCACGTCCAGGCCCAGAACCAGGACTAGGACTGGGATGACAGCCAGGATCAGGACCAGGACTGGGACCACAGCTGGGGCCAGGCCTAGACCCAGGCGCAGGCAGCGGCTCACCTGGAAGGGCTGCCCGTGCTGGAAGGGCATGGTGCCAGCGGTGTGCTGCTCCTTGGGCCCCCAGCACCTGTGCTGGCAGGTGTTGTGCACCCGTGCGGCCTCACAGAGGCAGGAGTTGACATGCAGCACCATGTCCCCAGAGGTGCTGCTCCACAGATTGGCATGGAACCTGCAACTGGGGGCACCCAGCCCTGGACCCCCAAAACATCCAGCACCCAGGCCTGGAACTCCCCCCCAGCACCCAGCTGTGGACTTCCAGGCACCCCAAATCTTGCAGCATCCTTACCCCCCTGCAGCACCCTGACCCCCCCCCCATCTGCACCCTGACCCCTCCCCCCGCACC